>NW_010237712.1:23594-69619 GCF_000690775.1 Eurypyga helias
ACTATCCTTCCTTTCAGTATTACTATCACTGACTATCACATTTCGATCAACTGAGTTGCTAGTTTAGCCTGTGAGGAACAGAATTGCCTTTCTGGGACAGGTGAAGTAAGTGTTCTGAACAATTTGTCTTTTAGCAATCTACATACTCTTCAGGAAATGGACAGGTTAGCTGTACATATTGATAGAGGTGCTAATATTTTAGCTGAACTGGCTGTTGGAAAGGAAAGGAGAAAGGAAAGGAGAAAGGAAAGGAGAAAGGAAGGAAAAGAGAAAGGAAAGGAAGGGAAGGGAAGGGAGGGGAAGGGAAGGGAAGGGAAAGGAAAGGAAAGGAAAGGAAAGGAAAGGAAAGGAAAGGAAAGGAAAGGAAAGGAAAGGAAAGGAAAGGAAAGGAAAGGAAAGGAAAGGAAAGGAAAGGAAATAGGACACAGGAAGGGAAAGGAGAGAGGATAGGACACAGGAAGGGGAAGAGAAAGGGAAAGGAAAAGAGAAAGGGATAGAGAAAGTGAAAAGGAAAAGAGAAAGGGATAGGGAAAATGAAAAGGAAAAGGAAAGGGAAGGGAGAGGGAAAGGGAAAGGGAAAGGAGCCTTCACAAATCTCTGAAAGAAACTATCATTTTCCTTCTATTATTGTTCTCTTAGAAGAACTGCACTTGAGTGACTAAGTTAAATAACACAAGCAAAAGATGATGATTCATGCTGCTTTTCCTGATAGTTTCTAGTGCTCAAAAGCCAGTATCACAGCTGCAGCTTTGAATAAATGCGTGGGGAAAGGAATAAAATTATAGTAGGTATGTTAGCGTAATGTTCCCAATGTGCAGCCTGTGTATGTGATTACCTAATATTCCTTACCAGCTGTTTCTTAACATTAGTCATAGTGATCTAAAACAACCACCCTCTCTTCATTTATCCCAGTAAACATTGTTCTTTTTTGAAGAGGTAAGCTGTTTAGGAGCAAAAGTTGTTCTCTCCTCCCCTTCAGCTCTTTCGTGTGCATGTTGTAATTGTCTTGAACTGGAAATAACTATAGCTGACTGTGTAGGTAATAAACAGTGAAGAATTATTTAAATATGGTAATAGCTATATTTGAGTACCATTATGTATGTGTTTCCTAGTAGTGTCTGGGAAGTGCAAGGCTCTGTTCCCACGCCAGAGCAAAACAAAGATAAAAGGTGGTTTTATTTTCTCATTTAACACTACACTTCTGTCTTTCCAAATGGAATCAAGATACCCTCTGTGATTCAGTGTTTGTCTTTTCATTTGGAGCTGCTTACACTGTGCAACCATTTTGGTTTTATTTCAGCTGTTCACTGTCACCATTCATTACCTGTTAAAGCTAGCATCTTTATAAGTGTCTGTCCCACTTACTGATGGTGAGCTGTGCTTTGTTCCTGCCTAGCTCCCACGAAACTCTGTAGGACATGTGTTCCCAAATTCACTGGAATGTGTTCAGTAGAACAAAATGCTGCTCAGGGTGAGGAGAATCTGCTCAAGGTATATCTGAAGGGGGAACAGCAGGAAATGAGAGATCCACTTGCTGCCTCTCCTCACCCTGTGGCTTCAAGTACCTTCTCTAGGCAGGGTGGTGACCTTCCTTGACAGGACAAGCTGCAAACCAAAATCTTCCTGTATCTGAAACCACAAGACTCATTCCTTGCTCCAGAAGAAGACCAGATCCAAGACATGAATAACGTTCAGGGTCATAAGCTGATCATAAGCAACCTGGTCTGGACCATGTGATCTCTAAGAGGGCTTCTTTGTTCCTGTATTAACGCCTGTGTAAGCAAGGGTGTAGTTTTGCCCAGCACTTAAAAGTGATTATTTCTCACCGCTTAGTCTAAGGAAAGACCAGATTAGTCTGTATTCTAGTATGTGTATGATACTCAAGTGGAAGCTGAAATTTCCTACCTGGTCTTGAACACAGAACAGATTGACAGGAATGCTTTCTTGTCAGCTGTCAGCAACGAGGAAGATTTGTGCTCCTCTGCAAAAATAAAGCGTTCACGAAACAGAAATCGGTTGATAAGTATTTGGATAAGATAATGAATAAGTATTTAGAAAATGCTATTTAAAACCTTAAACACCAGGAAACTCAAAGGACTGGCTGTCGTGGAGAAATAATCAAACTGGGCAAATACTGAGGGGGAAAAAAATACTTTATTTGCAAGTTTGAAGGACAGTAAATGGTAGTAAAACCCAGATATCAAGAAAAAAGGTAGAGAGAGGCTCAGCTGGGGTTTGATTAAAGATCAGTGGGGAGGTCTCATTAATATGTAAAGTGCAGTGTATGTACCTCTTTGTCAACATATAGCTGGTGCAAAATCAAGGTTGATTTCTGCATAACATCCTCCCCCCCGCCCTCCACGTTTTCTTTTGTCTTTCTACTAACCTACTCAAACTGTGTCGTCTTCTCTTTCTGTCGGCACCAAGCAAGTTTCTGATCAAAGAGACGGGCACTACAGAAGACTTCTGATCTCAGACTGTGATTTTTTTTTTCCAAAAGAACAATCAACAACTAAAAATAATTCAAGTGATTTTCTCAGTATCTGCTACCATGTAGTTGAATAGCCAAAGCTCTTCTTTATAGAAAACAATCTTGAAAATGCAGTCCTAGAAAATGAAGTGTGCCATTTATAGACAGAAAAGAAGCCTTCAGACTTGGAGTACATTGATGAGTACAGCACCTTCTACTCCAAAAGTTATTTAACATATGTAGAATATCAGCATGAAGTGTGTACAGTCAATGTCTCTCTTTGTACTTCCATTTAGATTTTTGCTGCAGCACAAGAAGGATGTGTCAACGGAAGCATATGTTAGGATACCTGACAGACTGAAATTCAACACACAGTATTCAAATATTGAACTCAGGTCTTTTGTATAGGTAACCAGCTGTTATTTAACAAAAAGATACTGCATAATTATTCACAGGGAAAATATTTATAGTGAGCACATAAGCAATGAAAGCATGCATTCTGGGATACTTTAAAAACAACCATGTAAAGGCAATTTATTTCTGAGGAAGCCTAGTCTGGTGTACTGCTATACTAACTCACGCTCCTGCTGTTGCCCATACGTTATGTTCATGAAAAGTAACAGCTGTAACATCTGTTATCATCACAGCATATTTTCAGCACAGCATTAACACACATTTATACCATATATGCAGTATTTCTCTGATCCTCACCTCTTCTTCTGAGATAACTACCGCTTCTTCAGTATAAACATGATGTGCTTATATAACCTGGGCCTCCCCAAGTTGAAAGGCATTTGCAGCATATCTGGATCTATTGCCAGACCTTTCTTGACTGGGAACGTACAGAAGACTGTGGTTGGAAAATCCTCAGCAGTTAGAGCATTCAGGGCTCTTGAAAACGAGTACTTTCTTCTCTTTAGTTTATCTGATTCAACAAGGATGTTTCCTGTAGACATAATGTTAATATTTCTGGGATGTCAGCAAAGGCAGTAAGCTATCTTCTGGATTTCTACAAAGTACGTTTCCTTCTTTTTAAACCTGTTGAATCAAACAAGGGATTTAAAAACTTGAATCTCACTCAATTCTTCCTTTTTACTTCTGTTGTGATTTTTTTTTTTTTTTTTTTTGGTGTACTTACCAGGAAGGAACTGTAATCAGCCAACTAATAGATAACTGATACACTCAAATTTCATGGTGCTCTCTCACATTCTTACATATTTATAAATCTAGTGTGGAATTTAAATTTTATTTTAGTAGGGCCTTGTCTACTAGAAAAATAATGAAATAGGTACTGTTTATCATCAAGTTATTACAGGTGGGCAGTACCAACTCTGATGACATATATTTGGGCTCTTTTCTTCACTTTTTGTCATTCAGCTTGTGGGTCTTTGGTTATCAGTCAAAGCCTGATTGAGTCTTAATCACCAAGCACTTGAGCTCTAGCTTACCAGTAACATCAACCTCTATGCAGGGTTACACCTGCACGTCCAGCTAGCTAAGTTCTGTGTTGTTCCACACATCCACCTTCCCTAGTCAAAGCATAGCATGAATTCATGGTCAATTCTAGTCTAATACAGATTTTCAAGACCATTAAAAAAAAAAAAAAAAAAGAAAAGCCTTAACATTCAATGGTCTGTGATTAATTGCTGATGCCTCAGGTGATTTCTTCCCTCCAAACAGTGTATTTCCATAAATTCTGGTTATCTCCTAGGCTCTAGCTCTTGACAGTCAGCAGTTATTGACAATCTTGACAATCGTTGGCAGTCATCTAGGATTGCTGTCTGTGTTGACCCTATCTGGACAAAACAGCCAACTCAGAAACGCAATGTGTTTCTCCCCTATATGATCTGAAGAGGGTGTAATTGATAGGTCTATACTATGTGACTGAACTATCATGTTCAAACCAGCTTTTGGGTCACCATTGCTATCTGTGATCTGTCTTGTTACAAACAGGCACAGTGCCATTTTCATGAAATAATTGTAATCCTCAGGACCTCACATTAAAAGAGGTATTGTTTGTATACTAATCTGCTCTATTAATATCTACAAATCCTCCTTGACTTCAATAACAATTTGCTGGATGACGCAATAACAGGCTGTTGATGATATTCTTCAACCTATATACCACTGCAAACTGCTTACTCCTTTGTCACTAATTGGTGTCTTACTATTAAACAATACTGTGTCAGGTATGGTGCATCTAGAGAAAGCTGTAAGATAAAAACATTCTATTAATCATATTTCAGGGTAATCATAGAACAGGAGCATAGAGTTCACAGCTCCTCTCTTGTACAGTCTGAAAATAAGCTGTTCTCACCATCCTATGCTTAGACTTTTCAGTATGGTCTTATCTGCAGCAGCAGTTTCTGAAAGTCGTGGTTTACATTTCATCTAATCCTGGTCTCTGGTAAATAAAGACATGAGACTTTGTATACTTACAGATCGAGATAAAAGTTTTTGCTTGCACACATTGCCATGTAGATTTCCTGAGCTAATCATGCTGCTATTAAGAGAAAAAGTCCTTCCCTGAAGAACTCCATAAGCAGTTAAGTTTTCCTTGTTTTCAGAACACATGAGGACTAAGGGGTGAGGTGGCAGTCATGGGTTCAAACAACATTTCAACCTGGCAATAAAAATCAACAGACATTAGGACCAGTTGCTCTGAGTGATTATAGCAAGTGCCAGAATTGTAATGCTGGACACACGAATTCCATGTCATGGAAGTAATATACCTGGCAGGAAAGGCACTACAGCTAAACTGAGACCTTTGATAACATGCCCGCCCATTCAGATAAGGAAGATGCAAACGACTTCCTGGAAGCAACAAATTACTTGGGGAAACATGCTTGTGCCTCCTGTGCCACAGCTGTCAAGTAACACCATTTCACCACTGAGCAAAGACAGTCAAAATGAAACCGAATAAAAGTGTTCACTGTCTGGGAGGTGTAATATGTAGGGTCAGGCCAGAGCATGTGCACAGTTGCTTCCATGTGTCCCAGTGCACATGTGGACATCTCAGCTAGGTTTCCGTAGTGCCTCCAGTGCATGGTAAACTAGTTCTAACTCAGCAACCCTAAAGTTATAAATTAATATCATGAATTATTGTTTCATCTTCTAAAGGATTTTTTAGAATGTTGTGGAATGACTGCCATGTGAAATATAGACAATAAAATATTGACAGGGTTCATACAGTAGCTGGGATCAGCATTCCTTTAACTCAGGAAGCTGCAGGGTGAAATTCTGTGTCTGGTGTTAGAAAAAGAGATGAGAGCACGTGGACCCTTTTGGCCTGGAAAACCTATGAATTACTTTGATAAAGGTAACACCTGGCACACTATACAGACAAATGTCCAAACCAGACATTGAACGTTTTTATATTTGTTTAACAGCATACCAGAGTAAAGAAATGAGAACAGGGATGACAAAAGTAATGGTACTTTGAAAGTAGAACATACAAGAAAAAGAGACAATAAAAAGTTATGAGAACATATTAATCACACACAGTCTCACCATCTGTTGACTCCATATATATACCCCATCCTACTGCTCCATATGGTACTCGAAGATAAATACATATAATGATGGATAACAAGTGAAAAATAGCACACAAAAGGTCTAACGTACACATAGTAAATAAGCATATGGCATAATGACCCCATTTTGGTGTATCTGGAATGACCTCCCAGAATACACAGGCAAGGAAAGGAACTGATCAGCAATTGAACAAACATGGCATTAAACAGATCTATTGACTTCAGTCACTGAAAACTCAAAAAATCTCAGCTATGGAAGGAGCTTTAACTGAATAAACAGTCTAGGAACATTAAGCCCTGGAAATAATGGGACATCAGAGAACCACAGAGGTCTGCCCCGTTGCTTTGTCACTCCTCTTCCATCACTATCCCTCTCTCTCTTCCATACACAGCCAATATCCATGACTTCCTTCTATCACAAATCTTATTTTGCTTTTTCTATGGGTGCCTTCAGTGATGGGGTTTCTAGGAATCATTGAAGATACTCTTCCTGTGGACTGTGAAGCAGAGGACAGAGTCTGTGTTTCCTCTTTTTCTGCTGATTGTTCCCTGTGCAAGGTAGGACATCACTCAGCTAGAACCAGGTCTTTTTACATCAGAGGACAAGGCTGGCCTGAAGGGCAAGTGAAAATAATATTGCTCAGAAGGTGGATGGTGTTCCAGGGGAGCTTGTAGCTCTGCTTATTTTTTGCTTTCCTCCTCTTGCATCTCCTGCTTGCCAAGTTCTGGGCAGAAGAGAAGTTGAATTCTGTGCAACATGAAGGTTAGTCATGCGTCTAAGTGCTGTGTTTTCTTTGCAGCCCCTGCCAGAAGAGTAGGTTTTTTTCTAACCAAGAAGCTGGTTTGGCAAACGTCCCATGGTCATTTTCAGATGTTCTTTTTTTTACCTTCTAGTCCCATCACAGCTTCTTTGGCCAAATATATAGTGCTACAGTCTTTCATAATTTATTACATGTGTCTAATAATGCAATGAATGACTGTTCAGTATTGTCTGCATTTCCCTCTCAAAAATGTAGAACTGAGGCTGCACTTCATCTTGCTATAAGTGGTAGCAGTTTCTGTTTTTGAGACGAGAATCACCTGGCACGTCAAGGAACTGGGCTGTGCGACACGGATGCGCCCTACCTCTGACAGCAGCTCTCAGCTCCTAGTTCACAACAGGCTTTCTGGTCTGTAAGGCAAGCAGGCAGCCCAGTATGCAAGTCCTACTGGTTTAGAGAGAGACTTCCTTTCATTTGCACCCTCTTCCCCCACCCTGTATTTGTGGACTTCCATATCACGCAGAAGAGATGAGCCTCTGGCCATTGGTTACTGTGGTTTCCATGGCAGCTACAAAGATTATTTTGGAAAGCAGTGGACTCTAGCAGGAGTCTTTGATCTTAGTTTCTTAATGAGTTTCTTAATGTGGTCAATGTTCAAGTATTTTCTATATTTCTGCTCCTATTACAATTCAGAGGTTTCCCTTTGCTTTTTTTTTATGGGAATATTTTCAACCCATCAGGGAAGTTATGCCTGTGCTTGAAGGAGGGTCACTGCAAACTTCTAACCTCTTGACTGTGCTCTGGGGTTGCTACTTCGATGTCACTGTAAGCAGAGGTCGGCCTGTCGTGGGAGGGAGCTGTCTGCATCCACCTTCCTGGTCCTCTGCAAGTGGTAGACCTGGCGTGAGCTGAGACTTTTTCTGAAATGTGGGAGAAGCAGAATCCTGCTTGAATGCACAACCTGCCTCCAACCATAGCTCCAATATTAAGAGCAAGTGACATTGCTACCCTTATACAAGAGAAGGGAAGGGATTAAATCTGGTCCCGTTGCTGAGTACGTTTGTGATTAAAAACAGAGAGCTCTTGTCAGTCGCTGTTTACTCTTCTTGGTTGCGTTTTGTTTTCCTGCAGCTATGTGGTCCTGATGGATGCTTATGGTTGCAGAAGCCCTGTTTATCATTTGTGTTGTCAGAGTGGTGATATGTGTTCTGTCAGGTAAGATTTAAGGGCATGTGTCTCTTTGTGTCAGAACAGTGAGCTAAGAGGATTTCACAAGGGAGTTTTTATGAGAATTTTCTATTTGTTGACATAGGTAATAGATGAAAAATCTCATAAGAGCCTTAATTTCTCTCTGGAAAAGTGACCTTTCTGGAGGTTCAGTTTTTTAATCCATTTTCCTTAATTTCTGGTCATCTATCCACCTTCTGGTTTTGGCCAGAAGTGTAGTATTGCCCTGCCATGAGAAATGCTTTTTGTAAGGTATTTCTGATCTACTGAAGCAATGAAGTGCTAGAAATGTTTCTGAGAAATCTGAGTCTTGTGAAATTTGGAGCTGTGTTTGGAGCGGTGTTTCCTCAGAGGCATGTGCTTACTGGGAAGAAAGATGGAGGTTGCTGAGCAGTGTAACATTGCGTCTGTCTTCTGCTGAGTTGTTTAAGTGGCCTAGAAGGGGAGAGGGAGGGCAAGTAATATGTTAGAAGAGAAATGGGTGAAGTAAAGCTTATAAGCAAGCAGTGACAAATCATGACATCTTACTATGTCATCCCTCCCACTTGGACAGAGGATAGTCTATTGGCTAGAATGATTTTATTTTCTATACTTAACAATGCCTCATATTAGTCTTTGCTGACAGAGCTTTCTGGTTTTGGAAGCCAAAGGCAAACTCTAACCTTATTCCCAATCCAATATAGCCAACATGAGGCTCTTGGTTTTTGTCTCATAGGGTAAGCCTGCATACTAGGCTGCTAAGGGGAGAAAGTTCAAAGATGAACTGAGCTAGCTCAAAAATCAAGACCATATAAATTTAATCACTGCATCACAAAAAAACTGATTTCTCCACTGCAGCAGTGACAGACTGTGAAAACTGTCTGTGCAGGTAGTATGCTTGGCTCATAGAGCTGGTACCCATCTTTTCTGGAGGAGGTTGTGGGGCTGGGCCTTGGTGAATCCATCAGGCCTGGAATATTGTCCATATTGCTTCCGTGCTCTCTGAACATGCAGGTCATATGTTTTTATTGGAACACTGTACACTTGAATTTTACTGGTTTGGTTTTAACTCTCACCTAAATGTGTATCTGGAAAACCAGGTTGTCCCAATCATTCCTGGATGAGTCCTTGGATGTCTCTGGCAGCCTGCCACTCCCAGAAAACCAAATTCCTTGCCTTTTCCTCAGGCTGGGTCTGGCTAGGCAGGTACATTTCTGTTTGGTATACTAGTTGTGCAGTCTGGGATAGTCTCATTTCCTCACTGGCCTGATTTTCAGAGGTGTCAAGTGCCCACAAATCTAAAAAAGTCAAAGGACATCTGGGTGCTCTGAAAATCTTGCCATGGATAGATACATTCAGTTCAGCACGCAGAATACTTGCAGGTGATTTAGTGTGTCCTTAGCTGCTTTTCCTGACAGTGTTTTACTTCTGGCTCTCTTTGTGATTAAATTATATTAGCAACTTCTTTAGCTGTCTGACTGGGAAGCTCCTTTTCATGGGCCCTACAGATTAATTCAGATTCTATACCTTACCCTTTCTTTATTTACCTATTTTTCAAAGAAAATAGCTTTTTTTTTTTTTTGAAAAGCATAAAGTTCCACTGTCAGTGAGTATAGCAACACCATAAAAACTAGTAGACAAAGGTGACAATATTTTAGAAAATCTTCAGGAGTGTTCTAAATGCACTAAAAGTTTTGTGGCCTTTATTTGTGATTCTTAGATACTCAGATTTGATAAAGTTATACCAATTGACCTTTGCTCTCATGTGCAGTCTGCAGTACTGCCTCTGTTACCCAAACTGTGCATATACATGTGTGCAAGTGAATTAGTCTGGTTTTCGGAGAATCATAGATTCTTTTAGGCCGGAAAAGATCTTTATGATCCTCAAGTCTAATCATTAACTTAACACTGCCAAGTCCACCACTAAACCATGTCTGTAAGCACATTGTCCACACATCTCTTCAAATGCCCCCAGGGATGGTCACTCAACCACCTCCTGGGCAGCCTGTTCCAGTGCCTGACAGCCCTGTCAGTGAAGAAATCCTTCCTAATACCCAATCTGAACCTCTCCTGATACAACTTAAGGCCATTTCCTCTTGTCTTATCACTTGTTACTTGGGAGAAGAGACTGACACCCACAAAAAGTATTGTCATCTTTCCTCTTAGAATTCACCCCCTAATGCAGTTTACCATCTCTTTAGGTCTTAGAACCATTGTTATTATTATTTTTTTTTTTTAATCTCTGAACTGGATACTGCTGTTTGGCAAAATCACTATGAATATATTGCAACCAGAGGAAGAGGCTACTGAGTTTTAACTATAGCCTGATATTTCTGAAATTCAGTTTTAGGTAAGGTGGTAGAGAATGACAGACTATGGAACAACTTCGAGATGGTGGAAAAATTCTCTGACATCGTTTCATTAGGTAATTAGAATATTTAGGTGACTCAGGGTTGTGGTTTTTTTTTTTTTTACGAGCCTTACTGTTTGGAAATATTGGGAGCCTTTTCAAGCTGATTAAGATGTTCGTCGAATGACTTATACATACATTACATCCTTCAAGCTCTGTTTCTAAAACTGCATCAGCTATTTGGCAAATGCTGAAACCCACTTTTCTACAATAGATGAAGAAAGGGCTGTGAGTAAAATAAGAAGTAAAGGCAACCTGTCTCTCTAAAAAGAAACCTTGCGTAACCAGACGATCTTGGATCACCGCAGGAAAAATGACTGATGCACAAATCAGAGTTCATGTTTGTTGGTCCAGCAGTTTCTATCTGTTTCCCCACTAATCTCAGGCTGTTTTTCAGATGGAATGAGGTGTATTTTTTTTCTATTATGATGCTGTGGAGGCTTTTCTTATGATACAAGAGAATAGTAGAAGAGGCTGAAGGATGAACATTTTGATGGATTTGAGAACAGCCTTATGGCAAAATAACTCTGATCATGAGCAGTCATCTCTAATATGTGCTGCTGTTTTATTTTGTATCCATTTTGAAGTAGTTTATAGTTAGTTGTTGGTGTGTCGTGTGTCGTCGTCCCCCCCCCTTTGTTTTTTTTTTCTTGGATTACATGGAGGCTGTTTTCTTCTGTTACTGAAGGTAGCCTGAAGTGATTCAAAGAGAATTTTTTCCTCTAACATTCCATCCCAGACCTGAAACACACCAGTGCCTGTGACACATACTTTTGTTTTTGTCAAATGGTACTTGTTGACTTTTGAGGGAAGAGGAAATTGTCAACAAATTTCCCCTTAATTTTCACTGTGATTTAATCTGGATATCTGTGTAGGATAACAACTAGGAGTCAAGTACTGTCTCGTTGCTCAACATTAGCCACCCTAAACTTGAACAAAATGTGCTGCCCTAGGAAGCGATAGGTGTTTGGGTTCTAGCGTGCAAAGCTACCCTCAGCAAAACTAAACTGATGCAGAGCATGTTTGTGGTTGGAATGGTCAAGTGTCCACTGAGTAAACTGGATTTCTGTGGAGGCAGTGCCTAGATGAACCACACTGGGTCGGTGTAGTTAACCATGTAGTTAACATGGGAAGAAGATCGTGCAAAGGCTTGGAAGGCAGCTATTGTGTGGCTACACCTTCAAAGGAACCCTCTGATTCTGTTCAAACAATGAAGGAGAAAGAAAGCCCAGGTCCACTCATGCGAAACCATGAATAGTTTCCTGGCTTTGGGGAACATGCAGCTTATGCTTCATGAGACTGTCATCTCCTCCTTTGAGAATGCTCAGTGGAAATACCCTGGAGGGAAAAGTCACATGGGAGAAGATCAAAGCAACCTGAAAAATGTAACTGAATGGCACTAAGAGAGGCAAGGGGGAGGGATGATACAAAATGCCTGCCACCTAAAGGCTCCGACATTAGTGGGGTCAGGGAGAAGGAGGCAGCTGGGACAAAGAAAAGGCACCCTCAAGAAACCATTTGCCATTGTGTGCTGTAACTATTCCAAAAGGCACCTATCTAGAGCAATGCTCACACACCCTTAAGAAAATAAGATAGACTTTTTCCTTGTGATATTTTTGTTTTACTTTGCTTTTTTTTTTTTTCATGTTTAAATAAAGCTGCCGGACAACTTGCATGTCTTTTAGACTTGGGATTTTAGGAGACACCAGACAAAGATGACACACTTCTCATCTACAAGATGAGTTACACAGAAAGAACATATACCTGGCGTCTACCCTGCCCATAATGTGGCATCACAGGGCATAGCCTATGGACCGTTCTCCGCTCTCAGGCCTGTGCGAAACTGGCTAATGTAAGTAAGTGCATAACCTTTTCACCTCTCTTTAAAGTCCACAGCCTGTTCTTTCTCCAAACAATAACCTGCCTGAATTACTGGTTAAATCTAAATTTCCTGGAAAAGAATCTACTTAAGGCAGTAGCATGCTTAGTGTGTAGCATGATGGCCTAGTGCTCTTATTGGACCTTTAGATTCCGAATTAGTGATATTAACTACAACAATAAGCCAACATCTCGTGATTACAAGTGAAAATTTTTCAAATGGATGTAGTGACGCTTGTTAGCCAAAACCTTTGAGTGACAGAAGGAGCTGGCATCACTTCCCAATCCCTTTTCAGTTAGGAAATGTCTGTGGTCAGAGCATTTTCATCTATCGTGAACCCAAGACTCTAGATTAAGAGAAGTGGCTAAAATGGATTTTTATAAATTCAGTGCAAATGCCACTATTTTGAGGAAGTGGATTTCTGCTACAAGACGCACTCTTCTGAACTTGCTTCTTGCTATCCAGGTTTCATGATTTAAATGATTTACTGTTTGTTGCCTCTTGAGAGCTGAGAAATTTCATTCTTAGGATGAAAACTCCTGGGGAGATGCATTCATTTTTAGAGTGCTTCAGTTCAGATGAACTATATGAGCATGTGCAAATAGTATCAATGACAGATATCCTTGGCTGATTTTTTTCAATATATACATGTAGGTTGGTTTTTTTAGTTTTTATTTTTGGGACATAGTGTCTGGGGAGTATAATCTTGATTGGGACTTCCAGTTCAAAAAGGGAGCAGTAATTCTTTCCTTTGTTTGACTGGGGTTTATCAGAGTAATGCTTATTTAACCTTGTGGGCGTTGTCGTGTGATACCACTTTTGGGTCTGACAGGCTTGGGAGATTTCCTTCTCTACCACCTATGACGTAGCTGTGCAAATGAAAAAGGGAACTTAGTTTACTTCAGGGAACAACTTGCTACTACTCTGATAAGATTTGGTGTCTTTCACCTCTAAGCTTATCCAGAGTTCCCAGAGATTAAACAGTGAGGATAAACTGAGTTCAGATTAGCTGAGCCAAATGAAGTTCTTAACCCTGATGTTTTAAAAGTAATACTGAACACTTTAGGGTTTGTTTGCTTGTTTTGCCAGTCTTCTAGTAATCAGGGAAACTTTTGATACAAAGTGCAAAGTGGAAATGTTTCAGGCCTGGTGCCAGTGCATTGAGTGAGCAATTGCCAGTGTTTTTTGAATGATTTAAATGAGGGAGCATAGCAGGCTCTCATCAGGCCAAGAGCAACCTTGTGCTGGCATGAGATGTGCTGCTGTAGGAGGAAGCAGAACAGTAGATGCTGCTGAGATGGCATTGGGTGAGTTGGCCTAAGATACAGCTGCTTACCCAGGCCAGCCTCAGCCCCTAACAGAATATGATTGAGACCTCTGGAGATCAGTCACCACCCTGATTAACCATACAGCCCCCCATTCCCGTGGATTTTCATTGCATATTTTGAATGTCTTTGTCTCTTAAAGATTTTGATATGACAGTTCAGGAGGTTGAGAAGATAAATCATACCGGAGTCCTGCCATTTCTCATTTGTCCCATAGCCAGTGGGTCATAGCCTGGGAGTCTTGCTTTGCCTAGGTGTTTGTTGCACAACACTGCAACTTATGGTGGTGTTGCTTATATAAAGTTGTGCGTATGCTCTGTGCTGAGTATGGGCATGTTCATACCCTCTGTATGAATCTCTTCAGGGCTTCTACTTTACCACTGCTTTAGTTTGGTTTCTTAAGGAAATTCTGTTTATGCAGCGGTACAGTGTGCTTGCCACCTTTCTCCATCCCCTTTCCTCTTTCAGTAGCTTCTTATGCAACCAAAAGGTTGAGGTCTGATAGAGTTGTGTTTCCTACAGAAGCCATGAAGCTGCATAAACCTGGACAATCTTACCTTGTCCCCTTATTGAGGGGATGACTTTGGTGAGCTGGCCTCCTTCTGGACACCAGAAAGTCAAGGAGAGGAACTTTATAAAAGCCTCAACCATGTGAAAAGCTTCACCTGAATCTTATGCCTAAGTGGATGTCAAAATCAGGAAAACATAGATCTGCAGAAAGCGCGAGTCCTTAGTTCTGGGTTGAAGGAATGGCATCACAGCCTAATGCTCTTTAAAGGCCTAGTCGTGGCTGAAGACCTTCCCTTTACTGTCTCCAGGCCTGTCCTCTTCTCTCAATCCAGAAGCATGGTGAAGGAATCCTGTTTCCAGCTTTTCAGATCAAAGAGTAGAAACAACTAAAGAAAAACTCTGCAAAGGACCTGAAAAGAGAAGCCTGCTGCTTCATCTTTACCTTGGCTGCCGACTAGTACTGTGTCCTGGATGAGTACCCCGAGTTTCTGTAGAAAGCCTTGTGCTAGCATCGGTGGTGCTGGTGCTCTGTGTGTTTCTGCTGTGGAACATTTACTGGCATGAGAGGTGGAAGAGATCCCAGATGGGGGTGCCTTGGACTGCACAGTGTCCCTGGGGCATGGGCCACATCTATTCTGTAAAAGATTTGGCATAGTTTTTGGAATTACGTGGAAAATGCACTGGGGGTTGTTTAACAAATGTTACGCGTCTCTACGCAGCGTCCTGTGCGGAGAAGCGACACGGAGTCTTAGCTAAGGGACAGTAATGAACTTAATTTTGAGACTATATGTGACAGTCAGAAAATTTCCTTTCCAGGCAGAGCAGGAGCACATACCAGTTGTGCTGTGTAATATGCTAGAGCTGTATGTCGGTGTATATAGAAAGACGTTCTTGTCTGTTCACTTCAAAAGGGTTGCACCTTAATCCCAAAGTTCCTAACAGAAGTGATACATTGTGTAAGTTGTCACCTTGGAATGCTCTCTGAAAAGTCGGCTGTGAACCCAAGCTCTCTCTCATTTCAGCAAAGTTTCAGTGTGGGAACCTTATAGGACAGTAAGAGCCTGGGATTTACTGGCACTGTGATGAAAAATCAAATCACCAAAGAATTCGTGGTGCGCTGCTTGAATTTGTGGTTGTGAAACTGAAAAAGTTGTTGCTGGTCGGTTTAGGATTGGAAGTGATAGCACATAACACTCTCTTATGTGCAAGGACAGGGTTTCAGTTTTCCCTGATTTGTGACATAAACAAATAGCAAGTGCCTTTGGAATGTGCATCTTGAATAAATCAGCCCGAGAATAGAGATGGTTGCTCTTTCTGTCACATTTTCTCAGCTTTTGCAAGTTTCCTACAGTAGAGGATGCAGGGCTTCTGCTGAGGCAAGCACTGCCAACTCCACTAATGAATGGAAAGTGATGCCTGGCCATGTGATAGGAGAACAGCACTTTCCATGTTTGCCTGATTATCGAAGAACTGGAATCAGCATTGACGAAGATAATGTGATGTCACTCTTTAATCTGGCAAGCCTGCAAAACCACTTCCTCCTTGTGTAGGCTGGAGGTCTCATGATTGCCATTTCACTCTAAAGCATTCATTGAAAATGATGTAAGACAGTAGAGCTTTGACTCTGTCCTTTTTTAAAATGAATGAATGCTATTGTGAAACTCCTTGCAGCTATATTAGGAAATACACTGGTTATTCAAGAGAATATACTGGTTATCAAACAAAAAGGGAAAAATGAAAAGATTAACTTCATCACAAAATTTAGAGGTTGTTTTTTTTTTTTGAGCTGTAACTTTGATTTCATTTAACACAGATTAATAGGCTAGGCATCAAGTTAAAATTCATGATCTGAGACACCCAGAGCCTGGGCATTGCCAGGATTGAAAGAAGCTGATCATCTTAAAGATGAGGGTGAGGTGAGTATTTTATACCATGAGGGTCCTGCTCATAACTTTACCTTAGCATGATTTTAATAGGTGCCCTGGAATAGAACACTTACATTTCTTCAGATTTCTAAATGAGTAGGGAAATCTTGCAGGAGGCTACTCCTGTCAGGGTTCACTGCTGTGTCATCTAGTGGGGGACATGCTTTTGCAAGGAGTAGTCTGTAAGCTGTTGATAATCAGGAGTCAGCTGGGGATGGCAGTGAGGTCTCAAAGTCCTTTTGCGTCGCATGGTGCCACAGCTGTTGTTGGAGTAATGCACGCTGATACTGCGGGCAGGGAGGTGTCCAGCAAAAATGCATGTAAGTGTGCTCATATGCATTTCAGTCTTAGTGGAATACACTCATAATAGGAGAGAGCAGAAAGTCTTCTTTCTAACTATCGCTCTCATACCGTCCTCCTCTCCCCTGCATCTGGAGGCTGTGTACTCTTTAGCTAGGCTGGCAGCCTCTGCTAGCAGCTTTACTGTACCATACAGAAAGTGAAACACTGATTTTTCTGGCAGCCTTTGGAACCTTACATGCTGCAGATAATCATCACTGTTTCCTTATTAAAACAGCTCAGTTTGCTAACTGTGGCTGAATGTGTAAAGCAAAGTAATTAAGGTAAATCCTGAAGTTTTGAAAGGGAAATAGAAAAAAGGGATAAAAGAAAGTCCAAGCTAATTTTCTCAACATGTGTTTGAAGTAGATTCTTAAAAGACTGGTAAAAGCGCTGAGCAAACTTTGGAAGCCATTAGAACCAAAAGATGAGCTGAAAGATGCCATAGTATTAGATAAGCTAATTTTTTTTTTGTTCATGGATTTTGAGGAATTTTGCTTTGATATTGTGATTTGCACTCTCCAGGAACTTCTGGAACATCATGTAGTAAACCAGAAAATGTAATGGTTCTTCAAAGGATGGCTGAAAAAACATAAAACCGGTAGACATCTGTTCTTTTAGGGCATTGTCTGCCTGGGGAAAGAAGCGTGATAGCTATTTTTTGTTGTTGTGGAAGGAGGCAGGGGAAAGAAGAGGAAAAAATGGTTGATATAAGCATACCTTCCTTCTTTCTGTTTGCTTTTCCTTAGACTGATGAAGTACAAAAAAATCAATCATTGGCCTAGCCCTGTTCAATACAGACTTTCTTGAAGGCAGGTGGTAAGAGCTTCTATTACCTGTATGTGTGTGCTAACTGTTGCAGAAAAGGACAAGCCTTCTTAACAATATTCTTTATTATATGTGACAGGAAACACAAGCATGCCTGCACACAGGCTAGGATGAAACGTGACGCTGAGTCTAATGGCAGGGTATGCTGGATGCAGACACCAAAGCTTGAGGGCCCAGCTGAGCCTTGTGCGGTCACGTTACATGTGCTGCCCGTACTCTGCCAGGGCTTGACACTGGCTGAAGGGTGACTTGGAAGGACAGACTGGTTAGACGAGTGAACAGTGATGAGGTGTTCTGATAGCTCAGAGAAAAAAAGAAAACATGGGCATGTATAGAAGGTCAGGATTTGTGGCAGTGGTCGATTCAAAACTTCACCCTATGGCCTGTGTTGAGAGAGACTGCCTATCAATTTCATTAAGTCTTCAAAGCCACTGTTCGGCTTCTGTAATGTCAAGATGAGTCCGAGGCTTGCTTTTTAGAGGAAACCAAGGACTCTGAGAAGTTTGTAAATTCTGTTACTCAAATTCCTGGCCAAGACCTGTCAGATGCCTCACTTCTTGAATTATTTTTCTGTCTTTAGTGTCACCAGTGGCATTGCTGAAATTGCCAACAGAAACAACTTTTGAACCTCAGGACAAGCCACTAATTGGCAATTCATCTTGATGAGGTAAGCAAGATCTGTGATACTGAGCACTCGCCAGAATGTTCCTAGGATACTTCTGATGATGCCATTGAGAAAAGCTTATTCTTTCACTAAGTTGGTGCTAAAACCGCAACAGCAGAATGTATTCTCAGGACATTTCAGGATATAGGTATCAGGGTCCAGCAGGAGCAGTGTACTGTAGTGTGCCTGAGTGGTGCAAAGAAACAGTAGTGTCCTGGACAACTTCTTACTAAATAAAGCACGTAAAGGCCTTCTTGACTTCATATACAGTACTGGGATTGTAAGAAAGAAGAATGTCTTGAGAGGCAGGATAGCTATAATACGATGCCTTTAAAGATGCCTTAAAAGCATTAAGCAAAGGTAGTTTAGTAAATAAGCACCTTTTCCCAAGTTTCTCTGATGACACAGCTTTCTTCTGCCATTTGTACCCTGTTCAGTGTGTGGTAAAGTGCCTTTTCTAAGTTATCTGTGTACCATGCAGACTCTGAAAATTAATGATTAATGTACAAGTGTTCTTTTTCTTCTCAAGAGAGTTGAACAATCTCTTCTTTTCATGTCCTTCAGTGATTCTTACTGAGTGGTTGCTTAGTCCAAGAAACTTCTAACTCCGGACACACAAACCAGAAAAACCTTTCATTCCACAAAATGTGAGATGCCCATATATGACTGAGTGAATGCATTTGGCAAAGATCACAGAAACCAATCTTTGTGAGCACAAAGGGAAGTATATCTTCTGGCCTCTTTGAAAGAGCTGAAGAATCAGTCCAGACCATGCAGCAACTCTAAAATCAGCATGTGAAGGAGCTTCAGGTGCAGCTACCCCTCTTGCCACAATGGCAATAGCACCACTGACTGGGCCATTGAAAGCGGAACTGCAAGGTGCTGCTTGCAAGGTGGTCCTCCAACCTGCTTTAGCTGCAAATTTGACAGTTTGGCAGTTTCTGTAGGAGAATCTCCCCCCACTCTACCTATGGAAGTCTTGAAATTCCTCATCTTATGTTGTTGTAACTCTGCAGGGCAATTTTCCCTCAACATGCTGGAAATGGAACTTCACAACTACCTAGTGATCAAAATGGTTCTATAAATCCGTTCCTGACTCCCCTTATCCCTGTTCAACCTTGTATGTACTGTCCTTCACTATCATGGGGTACATCAGAGTATGTTCTGAATATAATTAAAATTATAATTTTTTAGCTCTTTTTGTATATTAAAACCAGGTCAACAGTGTGCTGTAATTAAGTATTTTGTATCACTTTGGAGCTTTAGAGGAAGGAGGCTAAGAATGTGGATGGTTGGAGATGTTCTCTTCTAGTATGTCTGAATGACTCATTAAGGCTAATTTTAAATGCTGGTGGCATGTCCTGTCAGATTGACTTGGTTTGCCATTATTCTTTATTTCTGCACCCAAGGCCAGTTGCAAGGTCTATGTCCTGCTCTAGGCTCTAGTCTCATTGTAGGTGTTAAAATGTCACATCACTGTGCTCTACAGCCATTGTTTAGCTGCAATGCACTATAATAATGGTCTTCAGAGTCCAAGAGAATACCAAAACTCAGAGAAGAGGTCAAATGGCTGGTATGTATGCACCAGTATTGTGGTTGACAGAGCTATGTTGATTTTTACAAGAGAACAGAATATCCATCATCACTGGAAGAGCAGATATTTTAATTCTTGACCTTTCCATTGAGTGCATTTGTTGTTCTCTTTTTTCAGAGAAATCTGAAAGGGATCTGTCCCCCACGACAGGCCCCAGTTTTGATCTTCTGTTGAGAAAACCATTACAAAGTGCTGCTTCTTTCCATATTTATTTTCTTTATGTCTCTTCCAGGTTTCTCTCAGGGCTTTTATATGGTGGTTGTCTTACAAATGTTAATGGAATAATCTTGACAATTTCCTGTGAAAAGACTCCAGCAGATGTTTAGATACCTGCCACAGAAATCTGATTCTTTAAGTCACTGAAGTTATTCTGAATTCTTTCATCGATTGGGAGAGTAGAATTAAAAAAAAAAATAAAAATCCCAAAGCAGATATTTCTGCATTGCAGCAGGAACCAGAATGCAGAGAGTCACAGGACTTGTTCATTGTGACATAGGAAGCCAGCAGAAGAACATAATTTGAAGCTAGATCTCTGTTCTGCCCTAGGACCTTTTTGCCTGGCTTTTTAATACCTTGTGTCTGAAGGCCAGATGTCAGGATTTTAGAAAATGGAAAGCTGTCATAATCTGTTACTATGGAACATTTGTGATAAGCTGACCAGTGTTTCCTTCAGTCCAGAAATGGTCATCATCATCTACTGTCATTTGTCAGATGTCATTTATAGTAGGTTAACTTGCAAGAAAGGAAAAGTGAGCTACAAGGCTTTCCTAAGGAGAAAGGAGCTACGAGGATGCATAGTACTACTCTTCCAGACACTGCCTGTTTTTAAATTGCAGTGGGGAGTGAAGCCTCTCCTATTTAGCATCTGTCAATGGCTGGGGTGTGGGTCTGTCTTCTATAGCAGGGATGTTGAGTGTGAGAGCTGAGTCTCCCTAGGAAGTATTGGGGGACACTGCCATCTACTGTTTCCCTTACCTGAAATAATAGTTTGGTTATCGACTTTGTGGAAGAGAGGAGTTTCTTCTCATGCTGCTACTACTTTTTTTTTTTTTTTTTAAACTATTTTCAGTTCCTTGAGTTTCCTACTTGCACATCTCTCTTTAAATGTGGAGGGATGCTGGCCAAGGTGCAGTAGAGAGAACACTATGCTGGCATTAGACAAAGTAGCTTCTCTTTCTGCCTCCACCACTTGGCATATTGGAGAACGTTGGGCAAATTCTTCTGCCTCTATTTCCATCCTGCTAAATGAGGAAAATGGTACTGATCTGCCTCATAAACTGCATTAGTATTTTAGGAGTGGATCACTGTCATTATTACTCTGTTGAATAACTACAGATTTGGAATAGTCCAAAGGAGGAGTAACTCTGGTCTGGGAAATCCACGCATAGGCGTGAGGGAAGTTGTTGCCACAGTGTTTTCTTTTTGAGTATCCAGTGTTGTGTGCTCACTTTCTTTCCCTCTGGCGATGAGAGCTGTACCATGACATGTTATCACACTTCTTTCTTCTTCCTTTATCCCTGCACTGGCCTCTGTAGAGAGATGGGGTCTTGCCCTTGGGCAGCGCATAGACAAAATCACCATCCTCTCCAGCGGGAGCAGCGTATGTGCAGCAACTGAGGGGAACATGTGGTTCCATATTTGTGATGTCAAAATGTGTTTGTAAGAGAGCACAGGCATCCCAATGGCCTTAGCTCAGTCATACTGCTCGGTACAAAACCAATACAAAGAATGCTGGGTTCGGTTCTAATTATCCACTCATAATTAATTCATAATTAACAACAACAATCAACACTGCTGTTCTACTCATTTAATGTCTTCAATATTGAAGGTTCTGAATCATTTTTTTTATGTGTGATGCAGCTATAGCTCAGCAACATACTCATCTTGTGGAATTGACTGTTTTGGGTAGTAAAGCTAGGTATTCATGATAGTGAATAAATAAAATTGTAACTTGTTGTAAAACATTTATTAGTTTTTGTGAGTCTAACTGCTGGCCAGTAGTTATCACTGTGCAGTAAATCACTTAGATTGAGCCCCAAGCACCGAAGGGCAGCACAGCTGAGAATAAGCATTCCAAGTTGTACCTTTTATTCCGGCAAGAGCTGGATGCACTGCTTCTCCCAGCTGATCATGCTAGGTTTGCATACCTCAATGCTTCTAGGCACTCAGTGCTGCAGGGATGCTTTGGGCAAATGCTGTTGTCCTGCAAAGTCTTCACATGGTTAGGAATTAAGTCTTATACCTCATCTGCCCCTGTACTCTGCTCTTGTGAGACCCCACCTGGAGTACTGTGTCCAGCTGTGAAACCCTCAACATAAGAAGGATAAAGACCAGTTGGATGAGTCCAGAGGAGGCCACGAAGATGCCCAGAGGGCTGGAGCACCGCTCCTATGATGAAAGGCTGAGAGAGTTGGGCTTGTTCAGCCTAGAGAAGAGAAGGGTCCAGGGAGACCTTATAGCCCCTTCCAGTACCTGAAGGGGCTACAAGGAAGCTGGGGGGGACTTTTTACAAGGGCCTGTAGTAACTGGACAAGGGGTAACGGGGTAAATTGCAAGTGGGGAGGTTTAGATTAGATATCAGGAAGAAGTTCTTCACAGAGAGAGCAGTGAGGCACTGGAACAGGTTGCCCAGAGAAGCTGTGGATGCCCCATCCCTGGAAGTGTTCAAGGCCAGGCTGGATGAGGCTTTGAGCAACCTGGTCTAGTGGGAGGTGTCCCTGCCCATGGCAGGGGGGTTGGAACTAGATGGTCTTTATGGTCCCTTCCAACCCAAACCATTCTGTGATTCTGTGATTCTATGATCTGTAGCAAATAATATGTACGGTCACAGAACCAGAGTCAGTGAGGTTGGGAGGGACTTCTTGACGTCTTCTTGTCCTACCCCTGTGCTCAAGTGTGCTAGCTGCAATAAATTGCTCAAGACCAAG
This sequence comes from Eurypyga helias, assembly GCF_000690775.1. Classification (NCBI taxonomy): domain Eukaryota; kingdom Metazoa; phylum Chordata; class Aves; order Eurypygiformes; family Eurypygidae; genus Eurypyga; species Eurypyga helias. The sequence continues at coordinate 45,966 of NW_010237712.1, forward strand.
TCCAGTTGGATTTTGCATATCTCATAGCTGAAGAATCTACATCCTTTCTAGGCAACCTGTGCCAGTGCTTGGTCACCCTCACAGTAAAACAGTGTTTCCTCTTGTTCAGATGGAATTTTATGTGCTTCAATTTCTGCCCATTGCCTCTTGTCCTGTCCCTGGGTAATACTGAGAACATTCTGGTTTTCTCTTCAACCCTCTGAGCAGGTAATTATACATTTGATAAGGTAACCCCAGAACCTTCTCGTCTTTAAGTTAAACAGTCCCAGCTCTCTCAGCTTTTCCTCCAGTCCCATAATCATCTTTGCTACCTTTTTCTGGACTTGCTACAGAAAGTCCATACCTTTTTTCTATTGAGAAACCCAGAGCTGGATGCAGTAGTCCAGGTGTGGCCTCACCGGTGCTGAGCAAAGAGGAAGGAACATCTCCCATGACCTGCTGAAAATGTTCCTAATGCAGAGGATTCTGTCATACAGTCCTGGGAGAGATCTCTCCAGCTGGCCGTGACAAACAACTGAGCTGGAGGGCCATTTGTGCTGGACATGCATGCTTGAACTTCTTGTCTTTGGAAAAGGCAACCATGCAATCTCTTACTTTGGCCATTCTGGTGCAACTCTGCTCTGGCTATGTTTTTTGCATGGTATTGGCATTTCATAGGCTAAGATTTCTTAGCACTTCAAGATAAAATTATAATTTTTCTCATTTCTCACTTTTCCCATCTCTATCTGGTTGCTTGCAGGTTAAATTTGTGTCTTCAGTTGTGTTATGGAGGAAGCGGACAGGCAATGAGAATTGCAAAGGGTTCTAAATCCAATTATTTTACAGTGTAGCAAGCATAAAAAATGTATAGAACTGGCAAAATAACAATGCCCTGCATATATTTCTCAGCTTTCTCATCAGTTTATAACATTTTAACATGTCCTCCAGGACAACCAGAATCCTTTTTTTGCATCTCAGGCCGTCTTCTCAAACTCCAGCGTCTTTCTCTCTCTCTTTCCCCCTACTTCTCTCTCCCTCCTCTCCTTTATGTTCTGTAGGCGGTTTCTTCTTTTGACCATGTCTAGCCTACAGATCAGTTCCATATGCTCCTTATGTCTCTCCTGCTTGCTCTTTCCTTAGTTTCTAATGGCAGAATTCTTTCTGTGGTCTTTCAGTGGTTCTAAGAACATAAAAGGTCAAAGGGGTTAAAAAAAAGATCCCTGAGGGTTAAGTCATCCTGTTTTTCTGCCTATGTTAGTGGATGGTTTTCTGCTCTAAAGGAAGGTGTGTAGGTATAACTCTTCTGTCTCCTTAACACAGATATAAGAATCACAGTGAAGGACCACCATAGGACTTGAGAGGACAGATAATCCACAAAAAAGAAATTGGATTTTGCAATTTGTAGTGCCGTCCTCTAACCCCTAGCCCCATTTCCTGCAAGACCAGGATGTACTGTCTTCGCAAAACTACTACTGTGACCTCTGGTTCATCTCTAGTGCTATATAATGCATCAGAAAAGGGTTTGTGCAGAAGCTAATAACTGATGATCAGATACATGAAGCCAAATTGTGGTCTTCAAAGTCACTGAAATTAGTATGGTTGGCCTTCACCTGTGGAGAGTGGAACTGGGGAAAAAGGGACAGATTTTTAACTATGATAGATTGACATGGGGCCATGGATATCAGCTAGGTAATTTCCAACTTCTGTCAGTAAACACTGCTTTCCTGTTTACTGTGTCTTTAAAGAGAGTAGCAAATGAAGATAAAACACAGAGCAGATGTACCTGTCTGAGAAGAAACCTTTTAATTTCTGTTAAGCCTGCAAAATTTATAATAAATAAAATGGCAGGCTACATTTATTGTTGGGTAGTACCATGTCTGGGGTCAGAAGTGGATGAGTGATGTGATTCAGAATTCTGTTACTGAACTGGGCAGCTGTAATAGCCGCTTGAGGGTCTTCCTTTGTCTTGTGGTGTTATCTGTACAGCTGGGGAAGAAATGCTTCATCTCTTAAACCTGCTGCTGCACAACAGATTTGACTGCTTGGAATCTTCCCTGTTTTGGTGATAGTTAGATCTCCAAGCATGGGCCAGACACTGACAGCTACTGAGAAAATATTATAGGATCCACACCATTTTGAGTTGGATGTTTTTTAGACAGATTAACTCTGTTATAACTCTTTACAAAAGAACTATGAAGTATTACAAAACTCAACTGTGCTATCAACTGTGTTGCCAACTGGAAAACACTTGATATCATTCATGAAAAATCCTGTGATATTTCCATCACTGTGCAAAATTATTCAAATAAGTGCTCCTCTCATCCCTTGAAGTGGTTGAGCTGTGATGTAGGAAGTGATTTAACCAATGAGCTGGTTATATCCTTAGGCATTTGAGTCTGAATGAACAGAGGGCAAAATTATTTGTGCTGAGACCAAACAACCCACCCAAGTAAAAGGCCCCAGTTGTGGAGCACGGCGTATTCTGATCTTGAACACTTGGACATGGCAAAGTCAAGAGAAGATATATTTGATTCAGAGAGTGTAGTATCACTCAGCACCAAGCAAGAGAGTGAGGTAGCATATTCTGATCTTGAACACTTGGGCATGGCAAAGTCAAGAGAAGATACATTTGATTCAGGGAGTGTAGTATCTCTCAGCACCAAGCAAGAGAGTGAGGTATCACTCATTAAGGTACCAAGACAGGATTGTGCATAATGCAGCTTGGACAGTTATCTGCAAGGCAAAAGAGGAATAAGAATAAAGAATAAGCCAGTCAGCATGCAAAAAAAAATTGTAAATGAAGCCTGAGGCATGGCAAACACTCAGTATAGAGGACAATACTGCTCCTCACAGCAAATAGCAGAGATGAACTTAGCAAGTCAGCATCTATGAAGAAAGACCTAATTGTCTTAATTAAAAAAAAAAATCTTAATTTTAAATAATCAAAGAAGTACTTGAAGCTGGCTCAACAGCCTGTGTAACTATTACGTGAAATTCATGGCCAAATATAAGCATTTTCTATGTAGCCTTACTCATGGTTGCCCAGGAAAATGTTAAAGTCAAAATCCAATTTGATTTTAATGGAGAATGCCCCTTTGGGCAGTGTGCCCATGTGGCCAAGAAGGCAAATGTCATCCTGGCCTGTATCACGAACAGCAGGACTAGGGAAGTGATCATCCCCCTGTACTGGGCACTGGTGAAGCCACACCTTGAATACTGAGTTTTGGGCTCCCTCACTACAAGACAGACACTGAGGTGCTGGAGCGTGTCCAGAGACGGGCAATGGAGCTGGGGAAGGGTCTGGAGCACAGATCCTGTGCGGAGCAGCTGAGGGAACTGGGGTTGTTTAGCCTGGAGAAGAGGAGGCTCAGGGGAGACCTTATCGCTCTCTACAACTGCCTGAAAGGAGGTTGTAGCCAGGTGTGTCTCAGTCTCTTCTCCCAAGTGGTAAATGATGGGACAAGAGGAAATGGCCTCAACTTGCATCAGGGGAGGTTTAGATTGGATATTAGGAAAAATTTCTTCACCAAAATGGTTGTCGAGCGTTGGAACAGGCTGCTCAGGGAAGTGGTTGAGACACCATCCCTGGGGGTATTTGAAAGACCTGTAGATGTGGTGCTTAGGGACATGGTTTAGTGGTGGACTTGGCAGTGCTAAGTTAACAATTGGACTTGATATTAATGGTCTTCTCCAACCTAAATGATTCCATGATTCTATGATTCCACGCAGCATTGCTCCGTGTAATAGAGATAATCTCCTCCCTTTCCATTTTACTAGTAAGTTGACCTGTTGATTCCAAAGTACAGCTACTGCAAGACAGAAGTTTGTTTTCACTTCAGAATTTGCAAGATTCATGGCTATCAAGAGCTGTCACTTTTTGTTCTCTAAGTGTGAAACCTTTTCCCAACTTGCTTGTCACTGGCGATTCAGGACAAAGGAAGATGTAATATTAATGCTTTTCTAGCAAATGTAGAACCGGAATAGCTGCAATGTAACTACAGTCACCTGTTTGTCAACAGTGGTATTTGTTTTCATTCTGTGCTAGAACTGTTAACTTATAACTGGATTGAGTAACGCTTTATGACAGTGATTTGCTAGGCAATTAAATACCCAGTATGCTGACGTTTTTATTAAGCAGCAAGTAGTCATCCAGAAATACTGACTGCTCACCACTTAGCCAAAGGCTCTGTAACTGCTGCTGCTAGGACTTACATGGTTGTTTTAATACAAGGCAACAGGGGACTCACAAGGTTAGTCTTGGGATAGCCGTAATAATAACCACATGTATTTTAAGTGCAGTCTCCCAGTTCTTTATTGCCTGCTTTTCCATAAAAGACAAAGTACCGTAGCTAAGACAGCAATGTGTCCTGGAATTTAAATAGCTTTCTGTAGGCACCAGCTCTGCTGTTTCCTATCATAACAGGGTTCTTCTGGTTGAAGGTAAAGCTTAGTGTCTGTGACTTCGGCTCAGCTGTGAACAGCAGTTAACTATCATTGCATTTTCCTTTTGCTTTGCCTTCAGATACAAGCAGCATGCTCCTCACATTGACACAGATCATAGAATCTCTGTCAGAACTGATAAGCTCAGCATCCAAACTCCTCCCGAGCCATGTGGAATGACATACAAGCCTGTTGGTCTTGTTGGCTGATCTCTAAGAATAGCTGCACGTGTGTCCCTCTTCCGCAGCCAGTCTCTTATTACAGACATGCTCAGTCACAGGACAGACTACTCTTTCTGGAGGATGGATGATAACATTTCCCTTGACAGGTCTTATTCTCTGAACATATTTTTGATTTTATGACTGTTCTCTACCAAACTCTGAAATGTGCTGAAGTTGATCTGATATTCTGAGCAGCACTTCAGAGAAGGATGTATAAGGATATGGCTGTATTCTGCTTTGCACTGGGGGCAAAAAGGAGGAAACATATGTAGGCTATTTTGTCCTTCTTGCAGTGTTTCATTTAGTTATCGCTCTTCTGATCAGACTTGATTGGCCATAATAAGGACTGGGTTATATTTGAGGAAATACTAAAGAAATAGCATATTGGGTCTCTGTCCCTGTCCCAGCAACCAAAAAAATAAAACCCTGAGAAAATGAAATTGGACGTTCTCTTGTTCAGTGAAAGCCTCTTCCAGCCTGGCCTTGAACACTTCCAGAGAGGGGGCATCCACAAGTTCTCTGGGCAACCTGTTCCAATGACTCACCACTCTCTCTGTGAAGAATTTTTTCCTGATATCCAAGATACTGGATTATCTTCTCCTGAACTTGGTATGTTGTGAACAATACAGCTACTACAGAGCCACATCTAGAAGAAGGTGGCTATATGTTTGCCTCTCTTACTCTCTGTACATAAACTATGTCTGTGCGTATCTGTCACATCCCTGTACAAACAGAAGATATTCTCAATAAAGCAGTCTCTTCCAAAAAATGAGTTTGAAAATATCTTTTGAAATCCTTCCTTTAGGGTGGTGTTACCTTACATTATCAGGCACATGACAGTACCCGCAGATGCCAGGTTTCCAAAAGAATTTTTTATAATTTAAAATTTATTCATTTAAACCATATATCCTTTTGCATTCATCTTGAAATAGAGGACAAGAAAAAAGAAAGATTTATTTTTATCCCACTTCTTCAAATGTAATAATTAGTGGCTGCTACAAACTCCCTGGGGAGCCTTGAGTTTGAGCATCTGTTCCTCACAATCTTTTCACAGAGACATCTAGAGACTCTCCTTGGTGACGGCTGTCCACCAGAAGACACTTATGGATCTCCAGTCTCATGTAGTCTGGAACTAAGATCTCTGCTTGGCTCTTTCAAACGAAAGCTAGTAATTTCAGAATGCCCCAACCTATTATGCTTTAAATACTTGAGCAGGTCTACTGGAGAGTTGGGGTACCTGTGTACTACAGCTTAACTTATAATACATATACTTGGGCAAAGAATGAATCATTACTTACCTAGCTTGAAATTACTCTTAACTCATCATATCAAAGTAAATGCAAATAAAACCAATTATTTTCAACTTCTAGAATAGATGATGTAATTACAAAGATTAGTGGCTCTTACTTGAGACCTCAGAGATCAAAAAATAACAGCCACAGGATGATGAAAGGCATAGGGTGTTTAATCCCTATTGATTTTTTTCTAGGCATGCTTGAATACACTGATTAAAAAAAAAAAGTCTGCATACTTCTGTGGCTTTCTTCATTCTTAGGCAAAACTGAAAAATTTAAATAAGAGAATATGGTGCTCTCGAGTGTCTTTTTGGCATTGCATTTGTTCTCTGTTTCTTTCATTTATCAGGACTGGCATTGTGCAGAGCTGGGAGATCCATGCTTTGGTCTCAGAGTGACAGATCATGCTTTATCTTTTGTGTGGATGATGGAATTGCCCAATTGTTTCTGAGGGAACATAAATGTAGGGGTAGGATAAAAGGACCCAGAGGGGCAAATTTTGCACAGACTAACACCTGTTTGCCTTAGGGATTTAAATGAAGACAGAATTTCTTTCTTGAGCTAAATTCATCTCTCTTATGTGCAAGAAACTTTTACTTAGGCATTTTTGAGTTCTGCAGATCTAGCAAAAGAAAATATGTGTTTTTGAGAAGAAGTGCCAAGTTTTATTTCATCTGAAACCCCACTGACTTCGTTTGTGCTACACACAAGTAAAGGAAGGCATTTTTAAACCCGGAAACTTATTGGTACATGCATTGTGATATGGAATATGTACACAGTCACTAGTTCTTCCAAAGGAAGATTTTCTCAACCACTTCACCAGAAAGTAATTCAATGGGTTATGGCTATAAATGTCCCAGCTTTAAAATCTGTCCTGCTCTTACAAAGAATAAAAACAAATGAGGAAACTGTATCTACACCAGAAGTTATAGTGGACTGAGTTTTGCTTAGAAAAATGGAAAGTATGAATTTACTTCCCTAGTTCTCTGAACTAAAATGTTTGCATGGGTCCTAGTGTGTCAATTCTGAGACATCCTTTTGAATTGAACTAAGTTAAGAGAGCAATTGCAAACAGTGACGGCAATGCAACACCAAACTTGTGAGAGTTTTAGAAAAATTGATCAGCGTTCAGGAACTGTGAAGTTCAGTCTCTAATAATTTAACATTGTTCCTACACATTCTGGACTTTTGCAGTACCATAGGGTTCCCCCATTAGTCCATTAAAAGCTGCTCTCATCCTAAAAGCTATCAGGAAATTACTGAAGCACTGAAAATCACTAGTGCTCTCCTCTTTCTAAAGGCTGACTGAACTGCTGGATACTTGAGTAACACAGGCATTCAGATAAAGTGCTGGTAACAAACCTGAACATCTGCTGCTAGGTATACTCTTGAAGGATTTAGTGGACTTGATTAAAGAGTTTTTAACCATATTTGGGCAGCTATTGACAGTCCAGAAAGGAAAGACTACTTTATAAAGTAGTTTAAATGAAGCTAGGGATAAGGCTGTGAACATGTGCTCATCTCCTGGAGAGAGACAATAAGGTAAAATGGGTGTGAGAGAGACAGAGACTTCTGTTCATGTATTCAACCTTACTACCTAACCTCCTTCTGTTGTAGGAACTATGAGCAGTTGTTGAGTTCAGTACATACTTTTGGTAGCCAGTGACTGGTGTCCTGTAACTGCTTTGGATAAATACAGTGGATGCAGTAAGCCCTGCCTAGTTGCACGTTCCTGGAACTTTTTCTGAAGCAGAAATACCGTGAAGCAGCATGATATGGGAAAAATACGGTCAGTCTAGTCTCCCAGTCGGCAAACTTTTTGATCCTGGATTCTGAGCTGCTGCATTGTATCACATCAGACTGTAATTTGCCCCACAAACATGACCGTCTTTTGGCCCACTAACAAGAAAGTAGGGAGTGGATGTGACCTTTACAGTCTTCATTGCAAAATGCCTTCTAAAAAGGACAAGTATACACACAGTTAAACTACACTTTCACTCTTCCAAATTCCAATCTTTGCCCAAAGACGTAGTCATTGCCAGGCCGCTAGGCAGCATGCAATGTCAGGTAAATTGGCAAGCTCTCCAACAAAAAAGGCAGCATTCACGATGCTTGTAGTAACGTGACCGTATCAAATCATCCAGTTCATTGTTTGAGATACTTAAATTAGTTTGCAGAATTTGTACTGCAAGAGAATTAAGCCTTGAGAGCTCAATGGAAGAGAATTTGCTTTGCTGTAGTTTTTCCTTTGCAGATCAGTTCTAAGAAAAAAAATAAAGCCTCCTAGTTGAACAACATCACTAAAATTATTTTCTATTTTGAGCCTGTGTTTAAGCTAATCCTTTTGTTCCATTCAGAGCTCATCCGGTGATGCAGTGCTCCCTTTTTTAGTTCTCAGAATTGTTGCCCATAGCTAATCTATGCTCATATCCAAGCCTTTGGAGTTTATACCCCTTTACATGGGCACCTCTGAGTTCAACTGACTGAACTGGACTTTGTGAAAATCTAAATGAATGGAACGAACAAGGCGCTGGTGGCAAGGCGTCTTGTAGGACATGCAGTTAGCTGGAAAGCGTGAAGGGTTCACAAAGAATACGCAAGGTCATCTCTCTTTTAATTTATGCTATAGCCCCCTAGGAGTTTGTGTCCCTGTGTTAGAAGAGATGAACTCTCTCAGATCCTTCTAAGTCTTCCTTATACTCCTTAAAACATTTTGCTACCTTCACAGTGGGTAACTAGCATCATCTCCAAATCACTCTGATCTGGTCTTGAATGCTATACCTAAACCATAAAAATGCATTTAAGACAAAAAAAAAAGTACATATTTTGGATTTTGGGCGAGATTCTTCTCTATTATGACTATACCACCTACTCTTTTCCCATCTATTATGTAATATCAGTGCCTAAAATTACCTCTTTAAGGGATACTTCATTTCTCAACTGCTCTGTACAGCCTCACCATTCCAGCTTGTGTGACCTTAGCTCCTGGCTACATCCTACAGCATTTCACCATTTGTACCTCTTACTACACTGTCATCTAAAAATGAGAGATGGAACAACCCCTGGGTTATGATTCCTCTACTGTTCTCTCCAGGTGTCGACTTGCTTCCTATCCAGCCCACAAGGCCGCTCACAGCAACACAATCTCAGATTTGAGGAATAAGCACAATCACCCTATGTTTCCAAGAAGTAAAACGCCTGTGTTTTGGGATCACTGAAAGGATTAACAGTGAGGAAGAGAGTGTTTTCTTGTGCTTATGATTTTGCTGTATAAGGGTAATATGAAAGGTATCTGTAAAAGTGCATATAATGCAGCACCAGCCATCAATCATCTCACGTATTACAAATTCTCTACAAATTTTGGGATTTTCCAGTTAGTTTTTAAGTCATATGGAGCTATTTCCAAAGCACTGAAACCTGTCCCTTAATCAAGACTTTTGCATTTCTCCAATTTCCAGGTGTTTTCAATACATCATGGCAGGGCCTTTACAGCACCATGAGACACTCTGCTGGCCCAGGCTACTGGTGTGGCACTTACCCAGGATCTGCCACAGGTAGGAAGATACACTCTGTTTTAACAGTACTGCCAGTTTAAAACCTCTTATGTCAGAGTCTAAGTGCAACTCAGATAACCAAGTGCACAATCCTAGTCCAAGCACAATCTGTTTTGGGCCGGGACAGGCAGTGGGTACAATGTAAGCTATTCCTGTGGGTGTTAGCAAAGGGCATGCTGATGTTGTTCTTATTTTGGGAGGGGGTCTTCTTATGTTTTCCTGAAATTCTCTAAAGCAACTGAGGTCCTACCTGGTTGGGCTTCCAAAGAGCTTTTATGGGAAAGCTTATCTTTGTCATTACATCCCTTGCCAGTTGAGACCCACCTCAGTAATTTCTCTCTCTGGTCCTGTCAAATGTCTACAAACAGCTATCAGCTGAAATTGTGCCACAGCAGGAAAATAAGAGCCAGCAATATGCGCAAAGAATTACCATCTTGTCATCTGAGGATATCTATTATAGACACTGCCACCAAGAATGTGCTTGTTTAAGATCATATCAGGGACGAAGACCATCTGTTTGTATCTTAGCCTATGGAAGACCAGAGTGATGTTTAAACTACAGCCTTCAGAAATTCAGCTGTGTCATCTGTGTTAGGGCAAATGACTGATATGAACAATAATAGTCTTAGAGAAATGTAAAACCAGTTAGGGGTAAACCCTTTGGAAATGAATCAGGTTCTTACGGTAAGCATGAATAAAAAGAAGGGATCAACCCAGGCCTTCCTGTCTAAAAGTTTTGGTATTAATATTAATGTCTTTTACCAAGAGATGCCATAGGGAACACTGTACTCAAATTATGAAAAGCTATAGCTTATGCTAGACACAGCACTTCATGTGCTCATTATGATACATCCTTTTCTGTTACTAAAAATTGTTAAAAATAAGCAAACATACAAATTGAGACTACACATCTGTAATGTCATGAAAGACACAGAGGAAACGCTGTACTGAAGAATCAGCTGAAGTAAAATCATTGACATCTGTTTAAATTAATGCAGAAAAGATATTTTTTTCTTTAATGCATAGTGACTAAATGCATTAAAATAATAAGTGCATGATTAAAAGGCTCAAAGAAGGATATATTCAAGATCCCATGCTTCACAAATATATAAACTTGGGAATTTTTAAAAACTCCCTAAGAAGTTTTAATAGTAATAATGTTCAGTAGGAACGCTTGGAGAAACAGAAATGAGAGTTAAGTGCCTGAAAAAGATCTTCACTCATATCCTGAAAAAAACCCAGTATCTTAAAAGTGATATCTATTTGTATGCATCTAATTAGATGTCTGTGCATGGGAGTAAGAGAACAGGAACGTGTATTATTATGACAAGTGATCTTCGTTCCTTCTTATAGGTTTTAGAGTGCAGTTGCATCTCATTTATTGTAAATTACTGTGAATTATTATTTAACATTCACTGACACTACCCATTCATCCACTATATCTGCCTTGCCTGGTGCTATCAGCTGCCATTGCTTTTACTGCTGCTATAGATACTATAAAGATCTTTCACACTCCAAAAAATAGCCCTGTTTTGGATCTCTGAGAGGTAGAAAAATGCTTTTGCAACAGTTACTGACATCTGTTTCAACATGTTCATAATATCTAGCCTCACAGAATTTCTTCCTTTACTAGTGAAGACACTGTTTAAAAATATAGATAAATTTGATGAGAACACAGAAACTTGGATTTTCCTGCTATCGAACAGAAGTTCACCTCTCCATGTTTTCATCTTTTATAGGCTGTAGAAATTAAAGATGAAAATAATTTCTATTCCACTCCCCACCCCCACCCCCCCCTTCCCTTCCCCTGGAAAGTTTCCCTCCAGTTTTAAACAAAGCCAAATCAGACTCTTTTAAAAATAATAATATTCAATGCACATATTGACAAAACTAGAGATTCTTATAATGCAAAAGCAGTGCTTGGAGAACTAAAAGATATGCTAACATAGGACCATAAAATATTAGAATTTGAAAATGTATGAAATGATCCCTGACCATGCTGGGGGTTTTTTGTTTCTTTTGTTTTCTTTTTCTTTTTTTCTCCACAGAAAAATCAGACCCCTCAATTTGCATACCTTTTTTTTTTTTTCCTGGTAGAATCTGGAGGCAGAAAAAACATGTTCTGCATCAGGATGTTTATCTGCATGCCTTCTTCTTTTCTCTCTTCCTCCTCAATAAAACACGAGTCTTCCACTGTACTGCCCATCATGGATAATTTTATCATAATAAGGAGTGGGTGCAATTTGCTCTTCTCAGGTGCGTCCCTTAGAATGTATCTTAACTAAGCATTTATTTTTGAGGTATATTAATAACTTTTGTTGGGTCAAATATATAATCTTTTTTTCCATCCTGGAAGAGTTATCCATGTATAATTGGATTTTTTCCTCTAAATATTTTTGCTAGTGTTGCAACATAGATCCTGATGCAATTTTTCTGAGTATTTCATGGAAAAAATAAGTCCCTGAATGCTAGAGAATCCCAGATGAGAGAACAGGGACAAAATTTGACATTCAGAACTGATGAAATAATAATCACTGCCTGGTTTTGGTAAGATTATGGGTACCAACCCCTGCTTCCCTCCCCCACCGCCCAAACCAAACCCCGAAGGCCAGTCCTATTGTTATGCAATCAATGGGAAGACTCCAACTGATTTCAGTGGAAGGGAATGAAACATCACATCAGCGAACTTTTAAGATTTAAATAGTTTAGACAGCTCTCTTCCTTCAGCTGCATCACTGCTGAGCCCATCTCTGCATATGCCAGGAGGCCTTCCAGGCCTCAGGGTGGCTGCTCTCTGGCTGTGCTCAGGTTTTGCATGAGGCTCTTCAGAAATATGTTACCGGTGCACACATGGAAAAATCTTCCAATGGCTGAACACTGAGGGCAAAAGAAAATGTTGGTTTCACAGAAACTTAGTGTGTGATTCCTGTTGGCATGGTGTGATGCTCTTCCCCTGAAGCTGACGAATCTGTGATTTACTGGGGGTGGGGGGGGAAGGACCAAAGAGCTGGACTATGAGTTGGAGTCCAGACCTTGTACAGATCCATTGGTTTGCAAGAGTTGTATGATGACTGATGGGGAATTCGTCTGGTGGAGGGACAGTGCAGCGTTGCTCAGTTCTGTTCCCACAGTGCCCCTTCTTACCGACCATCTTGCGAGCTGCGATGCGGTTTCCCTGTGATGGGTGTCCACACTCTCTTCCAAGGCCGGTCTTGTGCCGTGCGTACCGTCAGCCTGTCCGCAAGCCCACGGGTGCAGTGAGAGCAGGCAGAGCTAGGTTGGGATGTCACGACACCAGGCAGGCCAGGAGGGCTGACCTCCACCCGTTAGGGTGGTGGTGCTGGGTGGACGGGTGATGCACAGCAAGCAGAGCACGCTGTGCTGACGGACGCTCTGCTTTTCCGTGGTGGTCTGGCACGGCTTCACCTGTTCTTGCATACAAGCACTTTTCTCCTCTTTTTCATTTGTAACTGTTCTGAGAAAAAGGGTTATGAAAAGGCCTACCAAAAGTATCTTTTAACAGAACAAATCAGCGGACCTTCCAGACCTGAAATTGTTCGCATTTAATCAATGCATTTTGATTTTATGTTCATCCTTTATAACTTGTATAAAATCCATATTTTTTTATCTCAGTCAGAGTATTTTGTTCTTACTGGGGATTACTGGGGTTTTTTGACAATATCCAGTACAATTTGAACTCTTATTGAGAAGAATAAGCCAATATAAACATACAGACATGAAAAGACAAATAGATGTGGTTTGTTCTGTCCTGCAGAAAACACTACAGTCAAACGATCACAGTGGCAAAATGGGAGCAACTGAGTCCAGCAGCCCTCTTTGAATTCAGTGTGATCTGCTCAGGAAGAGGTTTCAAATACTTTTTCCTCTTAGTTTGTTTAGGGCTTTTTTTTTTTTTTGTCAGATGACGAAGTTCTCAGCCACACGCTCAGCTTTCTCTCGGTGCTGGCGATTTCACTGCCTATTTCAGGCTCTAGCATGATAACGTCACTTCTGCATGGTTCCAGGAGAGCTGAAGTAAACACTCCCATGCAGTGCTCTGAGAGCCCACATACAGTGGCTCATGCTCGTTCTGCCAACAGAGCTGTTTCATCCCAGACACTATATTGTCTGCATAAATAAACTGTAACAGGAATTCATACACCAGCCGTTCGTCAGAGATTTTATTTCTATTTTTGCAGCTTGCAGTAATTATTTCCTCATAGGGAAGCTGATTCCGCTTATATGGACTTTTCTTAAGATGGAGCATCTTTTCTGTACTTTCCTTATACTTGTTATAAAGAAAGATTATTCATCTCTAAATTTATAGCATCTAGACATGTTCCCACTTGCAGCACCCAGACAGTTATTCGCATAGCAGTTCTCAACAGCCATTTAAAAAAAAACCCCACTAATATTTTCTTTTTGAAAATGACCAGATTCTTCCTTTTCCATCATGAAAATGACCATCATTCTTTCTTTTCCATCACATCTTAGTACATGACAGGTTCATGTTTTTCTTGCCAAAATTCAGGTTTGGACTTGTTTGCTCTCTTACGTAAATGCTACTATTACCATGTTTGCAACCAAAGTCTAATAAACTCCCATGAAAGAAAATACTTATTTAGTCAAATTAATAGATAGGAAGCTTATAGCATGAACATATATAAATGCTTCTGTCTTTAATTAGTAGAATCTCATAAAACTCGTGATAAAACTTGTTTCCGGGCTTTGCTTTCCAACTTCATGAGATTGATCAGTGCTGATTATTTCTTGAAGCTAAATTGTCCTCCACTGACAAGCTGATGCTGCAGAGCTTTCAGGCTTTTTCTGCGTGGGGAAGACTAAAACTTTGAGTAGAAGAGGGAACATGCTGAGGTCTCATTTTCTGTGCACTGCAACCTAGTTCACTATTCTGGTGGAAGGCATAAAAAATTGCTGGTAATACACATGGGGGTGGAAAGGCTCACTACAGTGGGATGAAGTGAGTGAAGGTAGGTTCTTGTTGCATTAGGTCTGGCCAAGTCTAAATACGTCCTCTGATTTGTCTGCTTTGCATAGAGGAGTTCAACGTGTAGTTCTCACACCCATGTTTGTATCAGTCGTCAGAGAAAAGGGAGTGGTCCTCAGTTCTGCTGTCCATGCGTGCCGCAGAGCCTCCTTTGGACTCCTGATACGTGGCCAGCCTGAGGTTAATTTCGGATTGCTCCAAGTTATGGCGTGAGCCTTTCTGTCACACAGCTGGCCTGGAGTCCAGCAGCGCATAGGCAGGAACAGTGGCATCACTGAGGTGGGACTCTGACTTCACTGCGGTGGAACGGTGTCCCTCCCTGAGGACAGACAGTCCAAAGCAGGTCACCGTGGTCACAGTGGCAGGTTCTGTCAGCAGTCCAGGAATCACTAGGCAAAAGCAGGGCACCAGGTCAGGTCTAATGTCAGTCTAGGACCGGTCAGAAGGTCAGGGTCAGGGAGGGCACGTAAGGACAAGCCTACCCAATGACATAGATCTGGCTGCAGCCAAGGGCTGTGGGTACATGGAGACCCCCAACCATGGGTGAAAGGCCAATGGAGGCCCATCAAGGCCCGTAAGGCCTGTTGGCGTGCAGCTGTGTGCAGTGCTCAGTCAGGGATGTGAGCTTCTGAGGCTGAAGAGGAAAACCAGATTTTTATTTTGCAGTCTTCGATTCTGTTGACTGAAGTTCAGTTTTTAAGTCATTGGAAATCTAGTCCTTGATAATAAGCTGATGGGGGACTGAGGGGAAGGCAAAGCTCTGCGAGATCAGACACCCACACCTTGCTCAGCTCTATTAGATCACTGGTATGTGCCAGGGTCTCTGCCTTCTGGTCAGCAAAACCTTCTCTCCCAGGAGGCCCAATGCTGCCTTCGCAGGCTAGTGCCATCATCCATGGCTTCGTCAGACCCCTGGCTACCAGAACCATCTTGCTATCTGAGTCTTGACTTTATCTTCTTCCTGCAATGACCAATCTGTTGAAATGCATTTGGAAATTAAGGTGGAGGGACAGAAAAAAAAAAAAAAGAAATGTGAAAGAAAGAAATGGGGAAGAAAACGATCAGGGAAATTAGAATCTCAGTTTCCTCCTGCTAGACACTAACATAAAGCTTTTGAAGTGTTAGACCACATATTTTCAGACGTGCCTGGGATCACTCTCTGCTGAAGCTGCTGATCACCTGCTTTTTAGCTGTGAGTTTGACTCTTATGCTGAATGCCTGCTCTGCCAGATCCAGTCGTCAAGGCAAAATACTTCACCTGCTGTAGCTAAATCTCATGATTTTTTAAGCCTGTCTCCTGATTTTTGGAGCCTGACTCATGGTTTCTGTGGAAAACTTCGGCTTGGCAAATGCTGAAAGCAGTGGGAGTATTTGCAGCTTGAAGGCACTGTTCAGTGAGAGGAAGGGTGGAGGAATCTGCCCCTCAGCAATTAGTAGAATCGCTTTCTACGAAAGGACGTGTCATTTGGTAGGTTATTTTAGCATGCTGTACAGATGCAGATTATTTTTTAGAATTTTTAATTGGTGATACCATAGCAACTTTATACAATGAAAAACAGTCCAGGCCAGATTGTGCCTGACAACCACCCGCCTGTTTGGGGGTGGCATAAAGCTGTACCGACCCAGGAGGACATTGAGAGGCTCTCGATGCTCCGAGTCTTCGTGTGGAAAGCTGTCAGATAGGTGAAATGGGTTCCTCACACCACTGCTAGAAAGGACAGGTCCATTGCCATGTCTCCCTAGAGACCTTCCCGCGTCTTTTGGGATTGGCCAAGATGTTGCAGCTAAAACCCCAAGATGCCAGAAAATGATTTAAAATCCAGGGTTCTGATAGATTTTTACCCTTTGTGAGTCAGAGATAGGAGAGTGTCTGAAGTAGTGAAGAGCAGAAATACATGTAACAGATTGCTTTGTTTCTGGGCCTACTAATGCTGCCACACTCAATAGTTTTCTTTTAGTGATGAGTGAGAACTAGCCTTTTCCTCTGTGCATCCATATTAAAGATTGTCTACCCTTTGGGGGAGAAAAATCTAGATGGGATATGTTCAGTGCTGGCCGTACTTCCCCTGATATCAGTCTGACAGCGAGTGGCAGAGAAGAGTGTCACTATACTACTGTCATATAGACCCTTTGGTGTTCTCCTTTTGAGCAGAGGACTGTTTTTCATACCTGAATATCACTTCAGGTGCAAGTAGATCTCAAGTGAGACAAAGAGGCCATTTTCAATTCGGTGTGGTATTGTGCTTTTCTGAACGAAGTCTTTACCGTTCTGTCATGTCTAAGGCATGTATATATATGTATGTATGCATGTATATGACTGTGAGATGTTTTGAGGTCATTGATAGAAATGAAAATGGGCTGTGCTTGACTGGGTGAATAGGCTAGGGACCAGAATGAAGAGGCTAAATGTAAGAAGTGTACAGAATGGAGGTAACTGTGAGTGAGTATATGCAAGTGGAGGATCTTGGCTAAAAGATGGAGAATAAATGAATCATGAGAGCCCTGAAGTTCCCAGCCTACTTAGGGAAGATGGAGAGCAGACAATGACTTTTACTGAGAAACAGTGATGGGAAAGAAAGAGGCTTTCAGGCAGGGGGACTTTCACAGGAAAGTAAGATGTGATCCTTACACTGTGATCGGTAGTTAGGATAAGAGGGTGTCAGAGTATGTATTGTTTATGTGCCATGTACGTACTGTTTATTGTGGGAAGCAAAGACTATCTTTTAGTGAATTTAAAGTCTTTACGTGCAGACACATGATTAAATTGCACCAAATGTGTGGAAAATGGTGACTCTTGTGAAGGAGAGTAGTAACAAGAGAGAGAGACATTTTATAAACCTTGCCAAACTTTTAATGGAAAGAACTGAGAATGGTCCAGGTAGCTAAGACAAGAGGAAGGTACCTGACAAACACTGATTCTCCATTTCTGAATGGAAGAAAAAGATAAGATATGGGAAGAAGGTCACTTACCTTGACAATATCAGATTCTTCTGTGAGGCCTCCGGCAGCCCTCCATTGTACACAGAGAGATGTGTGGAAAAGGAGCTTGGAGGAAGAGCAAGTACAACACTTGGGAGCTGTCTGCTTTGTTCCCAATGTAGATTCATTAAAGAGCTAACACGGAACATCACTGTGCTAAATACTCATGTTCAAATGTTTTCCCACCCTTGTGTGTAACCCTATGTCCCTGGTCATCCCCTAGAGATATACACAAATCGAATTAAAAGTACAGCAGACGAGGAATGTTGCTGAGTATCCTTTTATTCAAACCACTTCCCATGGGATATTCAATGGAAGAAAGTAATCTGACTGTGGGAAATTAAACATTATTGAAGCTATGAGCAGAATTTATCATGAGGTAATGCTATCGCAGTAGAAAAACACCTGAAAATGTCCCCAGGGGTCTTTTAATAACAATTTTAAAATGTTTTTTTTCTTTGAAGATGGAAGAATATACTGTGTCTGTGTATATGTATGTTGTTATTAATCTGTGAGAATAGCATTAATTATGAAATTAAAGAAAACCACCAAGGACTAATTAGATGTTTTTTTGCTAGTTTCTGCTGCCTATGAAAATGAAATTCTGCATTTTGAATAGTGGTCTATGAATCATGGAAGTGTTTCTTTTTTAATTAGGGAGGTACTAAACACTCTTCCCCTTTCTGCCAGCGTGGTCAATGGATACATCACTGCTGCGATGTTACAGTTTAGAAGTATGGTGGTGGTCACCTATTTTTTTGAACACATTCGTAATAATGAGCTGAATTCTTTCTCTCAGAATTAGATTGCTTTTAATGAGGAGCTAAATAGGAAATACCACGGAGCCAAAGCTTATGTATTTACTTCTGCATAAATCTGTGCTCTCCAAATCCCTTCTCTGCTTTATTAAACCGCAGATAACTATTCCCCTTTCCAAGTAATCTTAGTTTGGATGAAATCTTTATGAGAGTTTATGATAAAAGATTATCAGAATATTACCATTTTTTGAAGGATGGTATCACTTCATCTTTCATAAATAGTAATTAAACAACTCAGGCTTACGTCAGTGCCAAGATTCATGTCAGCAGTTAGTGCAACTTGTTATTGTAAGATTAGTTCTGACACATTCCTTCCAGCACAGCAAGCAGTGGGATCCTGTGCAGCACTGGGAAGAAGTCATCTCTCTAGAGACTGCCGGTAGGTATCCAATAGGAAGGAAGACTGCTTTCTTTAACAAGATTAAAAACTCGCTGCTGACATACTCCCTAACTGAATCATCTCGCACTCTAAGTTTCACCACGCAGAAGGAATGAAGGAACTTATCACTCATCACCCAGTCTTCTCCCTTTACAACCCGGTTAGGCCATTTGTGTTAATAACATCTATACACCATGCCCGGTGCGTGGCTGTGGGGCTGGCTTCAGGAGCCCTCTCTAGTCTGGTCAGGGATCATTCACAGCTGCAATAATTGGCAATGATTTCTTGACTACAAGAACATCAAATGAATCTTGCTCCTTTGAGCAATTACTTGTGAAAGAGATGTAAGGGAGAGAAATGACCTTATTCTGTTCATGCGGCGTGTACACTGCTGATTCAGGGGCATTCACTGGGCTCTGCTTAAAGGGGTGCTGGTAGTGGTGTCAGTGTCTAAATGTTACCATTTCGGTTAGCTGCGATATCATTACGTAGCGCCCGATAGAAAACTGTGTAGAAAAGATGAGCTGAAAAGCTAAAAATACACTTTAAACTAAGCTCACGTAGTTTCAGCGAATACAATGAGAATTGTAATGCCATCTCATGCACCTTGCAGAATTCATTGCATAGTCTTTGTCCAATACCGAAATGTTATGCCAACATGCAAATGCTGGTATTTAAGAGCAGTGTAAAATGTCGCATCTCTTTAGTGGAGCTCATCCTCAAAAGAATTGCTTTAATTGTTCAGATTCACAGGGGTTCTGTTACAATGCCTTTTGGGTATCATTTCATTTTACTCTGAATGCTTGTGAAGTTGTAGAGTATGGTGACAGGGAGATACGGATAGACAATGCTGCAACGCAATACAGAGACTGCTTGCCCAGCAGTGTACTGTGAACCAGTATTCTGTGTTGTTTCACAGCTTTTTAAGACCCAGATTTTTCAGAACGGGGTAAGCATTTGTGCATCCGGTTGGCATATGCAGTTGCCATGAGGGTGTGCGCAACTGTAATAAAATGTAAACGTAAATATAAGGATCAGCATACCTTTCTAATGGCCTGTGTGCCTAAAGTGATTCTGTGAGTAGTGTACTCACTCAAAATTAGATTTTCTTCACATTGCAGTTCTGAAAACCAGCCTAGCCTGAAAACTTGAATCCTCACAAGAGCTGAGGCATACACTAGTATTGCTCTTTATGCTACATATTTTCTTCCTTTTTCTCTTTTTAATTCAATTTTTTCCTAATGAGGTACAATTTATTTTTAAAAAAGCACTACATATTCACAATCAGAAAGTTTTTAAGTAGGTAAGCCTTCTTTATCCTCCTCTTTGCTGCACTGTCTTGGAGTGAGTATGTGAAGTCTTGCTCTCAGGTTAAGTACCTAATGAGGAGTTTGGACTTCAGCATTAATCTGAAGAAGAAAATCATTATGACACAAAGTGGTCTGACTGATCCAGGGGTTGCATCAGATTATACCATGCTAGAAGGTGCATTTAGACCCTGTAATCTGTAATCAAGTGCTACTTGGAATCAAGTGTATCTTTCAGATACTGTCTTTGGCCATGTGTCCAAATACATACTAGAAAATAAGCAGTTAAGATGAAATGCCAAGATATGTGTCTTCCAGGTGGTGCTGTTCTGAGCATGCTAGTGCATGGAAAAGAGGTATAAACACAAGCGATGACAGAAAAATTTTTAATTTCTGTCTTCATCATATACTGAACATCGAGTGGGAGACCAAAGCATCTTTACAGAACACAAAGCTGTGAAGCGTGATGGTACTTCTTGGCTTTATCACATGTGCCACATAAATGACAGATTAGTCCCAGCAGTGTCTTATTTGAAGAATCTAAGTCTGTACAACCGCTAGTAGGCTGATCAAGATTTGGGCTCATAGATAGATGCACAAAAGCCTTGAGTTTTCTCAACGTCCCAGACTGGAGGATGCTTCTTAGCAACAGCTCATGAAGTAAGCAGAGATACAGTGGTCCCTGCTGGGTGCATCAATCACCATCTTTGTCGTTATCCATCTGAAATGGAGAGATTGTGATATTCTTCACTGGTTTTAAATCTGCAAATGTGGAAGAAAGCTGTATCACAAACAAGTCTGTCTTTTTTTTTTTCCCCGCCCTCCCTCTTGAAAAATGCTGAATTCCTAGCCTAAATAAAACTTTCTATTATTAAATAGAGCAGAAATAGGCTTCTCTATGAACTTCAAGGAGACCACAGATATATAATATGACTTTTTTTTTTTTTTAGGAAAGGTCTCAAATATTATCAAAAAGGGCACCTGGACATTTTTTTTTAAAGTAGAGCAAAATCATTTTGGTCTTTTCCCAATTGATACTAAGGTTCAAGTTAAGAACTCATACTGCAATAGCATATGTGGTGCTGCAACTGGAGACAAAGGCAATTGAGGGAACATTTTTGAACTCTAAGGATTATTCAGAAATTTTAATTTGTTTGTTTCTTTGATTTATTTACTCTGAGGTCTGTGTATTGTAGCATAGACAGCACGTCTTCACGTGCAGAATAATATCCCAAGGGTACGGGAGGGAGGGTTCTAAGAAAGGCTCCTATATCAAAGGAAAAGGGCATAAAAAAAGAGAAATTAGTCTCATTAATATATATAGGAAAAAGGTGGGAAAATTAATGATGACTCAGAAATTGCTGAGATGAAGTTTAATATTTCTTACTTCAGGCATTTTTGAGTTGTGAATGTGTAAACATGTTGTGTAGAACATATGGAAGTAACAAAGCTTTTATTTCCACTTGCATAATTCAAAACCCCTTGATTTTATAGGAAAGGAAGAGTGAAAAAGGAGAAAGAAAAAAGACAAATTTGGCTGAGACCAAGCATGAAACATTTACGTTCAAAAGGAATATTTTGTTTTGTTTTGGTAGAGTATTTTAGGAGGATTTGTCACTGGGTCAGTGAGAAGGGGAATCTGAATGGGAAGCAGAACCCCACCTTCACAGATAACCATCTACATATACACACAGATAGAAGATATTTGGTGCATGCACGTTCCTTAATTTAGACTTAAGAAGTATGATTTATTCTGTCCTTATGCTTAAATTAACTTCAATTTCAAATGCATAATGTACGTACACTATAATGTTGGGGATGGTAATATCAGAGAGCTTTCTAAATTGTACACCACTGTTTAGCCTGTTCAGTGTATCGGTACATGACAGGTATCCAGGCTGTTGAGTATTACTGTAAGCTGACAAAATAACTGGACTTGACCAGAAAGAAATAATTGATTCTTTTCCCAAAGCAGAGATTGTTGTTAACTATTCCAGAACAGTAACTGTTAAAGCATTCAGTCTCAGAGATACTCTAATGAAGACAGAAGGTTTATATAGGCTTGGCTAGTCCCCATGGTAACAGCCTTTCTACTGGGTTACCATAGGAATCGTCAAAGCCTTTGTAAGCCTCCCTTAATAGAGCATATACGCTTTCCAGGCAGACTGGAATAGCTGCTAGAGGATACACCTCCTGTTGTTAAATATAAATATAAACAGATTTTGTTTTGGAGTGGTACTCATCTCTGTTTAACTAGCTATGCTACTCTTTACGTTAGAGTTATATTAAACATTGGAGTCACCTGTGATATAGGAAAAGGTGTGAGAGCTGAATGGTTTTACGAACAAGACAACCCATATACGTTTGTACCTAACCTGCAGGGAACCGCAAGCAAAAATACCATTCTATACAGCACTTGTGACATAGCCCAAACATCGCAGTACATTGCCCTTTCACCTTCCTGTGGACATTGCGGAGCTTTAGTCAGACTGAAGCTTTGCTGGACAGAAGTTATACGTAAGGAAACAAACAAGCAAGAAATGGAGCCAAAGGAAACAGGCAGAAACCCCAGCTGAATGAAACAAGCAGAGAGCAAGCCAGCGAGTGACTTCAGCTCTGTAAGTCTTTCAAGACAGTTGTTGCTTTGAACTTCTAAATAATGTTCCTTGAAACCATCACCTAGGCACAGCAGTAGTAGTTTCTTAGATAACTAGTCAGGAATTGCAGTTTCACATCCTTGATCCTGAGGCGTTGTAAGAATAACAGGAAAGTATGGTGGAGAACTACAGGTTGTGAGGGAACCCTGTACCTACTTGCTGGTCTTGTCATCACAGGCTTAATTTTATTCAAAAGACCTTGACAAATGAAAAAAATTAATGTGGTTTGGTTCCGTTTAAGCTCCCAGGATCAACAGTGTTCTGCATACAGAGAAATGACATTAATAAGACTACTAGTTACGGAAATCTAGCCAACATCTTCAGGGCTTGTTATTTTTCCAAACAAATGCTAGCTACAAGGCTTTCTACTGTAAAGCTGACAGCATCATAATGCTTTTATACTCTACTTTCCAGTTGGCTAAATTTCATTATACAGTTTGGGCTTATAAATCAGTGGAGCTGAATTGAAGGAAATGGTCTTACAGGACGACACTAGCAGAGAATTTGGCCCTTGAGTTCCAGTTACCAAGATACCCACTTCAGCGCATGTAAAGTTCTCTATGAAAAGCAGTGGGACTACTTGCATGCTTTGGTTAGGCATGTGCTTCCTTGTCTTCCTAGAGAAAGAATTCTGACTGGAGAAAACAAAGGTTTTGGGATTACCTGAATCTGCGTTTGTTGCAAAATGCGTAACTGGAAATGCAGATTATGAAAATTGCTGTATATATGGTGGTATGTTGACACCAGTAGTATGGCAAGAAACACATCATACGTTACTCTTTTCCAGAGCTGGTAGAAAGGTAGTATATTTTCACAGAAAAATATTTGAATGAAGCCAGAAATGTCACTGATTTCATAGTCAATAGAGGTGCCACTATTGAGGCCATTTTTGGACACCCTAGTCCAAAGCTGACCTCTCTAGTTACCCAAAGGCAGGTAGTGAAAATCTGAGGAGAGGAGTCATCCAGAAGTGGTCTGTGACACAGAGGTCTATTTGCAGGGAAAGAGGATGGGGAA
>NW_010237712.1:69650-76881 GCF_000690775.1 Eurypyga helias
AAAAGAGGATTTGCGGAAGAGTTAGTAAAGGATTCTCCTATGCATCGATAATTTAAAGGCTGCTTTAGCTGTCCTCTGCCAGTTATGAGCTGCTTATACACAGAAGTTGATCCCATATTTTTGATTCAATTTTAGGAGCTGACAGAAGTCACAAAGATGGTATCTAGAGCAGCAAGACAGACAGGATTATGTAGGGTATGACAGTATGAGTGCTCTCCAAAGTGCTCTCCCACTAAAAATGTAGAATGCTTACTATTTTTGGAGGTCTGACTTCCCTAGCCATGCATTATCTTGGCAGAGTAGATAGTTGCAGGACTACCTGAAATGGCTGTCTAAAAATAGCACCATGACTAATTCATTGTGTGGTTCAACTAGTTATGTGTCCACCAAATGGAACAATGCAGCTTTAATTTCAGGCATTTTATTCATTGACCATGAGAACAAAGAGTATGATGTGGCCCAGATGACATTCCTTAACTCACTATTATTATACAGTCTCTAAAAGGCCTTGTAAAAATGGCTCTACCTGTAGGCTTTCTCTAAAAGTGCACTCAGCGTGCAAACTGCCCCTATTTGCCCTGCCTGCCCCCTGAAATGTCCTTACTAGCTTCACATTGCAGAAACTGTCACTGAAGTTTTTGGAGGTGAGAAGTCCACCTGGTTTGTGACTCATGATTTGAGACGGTGTGGCTGTGATTTTTCCCAAGTGTCTCGGCTTATGAAGAAATGACTGCACTCACTGCAGCCTCCCAGTGAAATAGCCAATATGTTTTGTATGTTTTTATGTTTGCATAAGAAATCACTGACAGTCAGATTGTGTTCTTGTGCAAAACATGGCACATGAACAATTTGCCTGGCCTGCAGGGCATGCACCGCATCTGCTCCAGTACTGAAGGTGCTAAAATAGGTGGGGGTAGGGCGAACGTAATTGGCAATTTTACGATAATGGGAGCTCATTTTAAACTCCACTTGTAGACTGTCTGTCGACAGATGCACCGACTTTCTCAGTGGGCAAGAAATTGGACATAGCATTTCTGTTCTGGTGTCTCTCTGCCCTTGGTCCCACTTGTACCCCTACTCCTTTGTGTCCTCCCTGTCTTGTGTTTTTTGTTTTGTCCTGCAGAACCAGTGGTCTGGATCAGACCTTACGAAGGACTGGAACGTGCATCACTCTCTAGTTCTCTCTCTGGTGTGTTTTTTTGCAGCAGATGTTTCCATCTGCTTACCTCGCTTTCCTTTCCGCACGAATATGAGTATACGTACGCAGCATATTGCATTATCTTTGTCTTTCCCATCTGGAGCACTGCTTCTCCCTCTGGCCATTCTTAGGCACGTATAAACGCACTTAATTACACAATCTTGTTTGCTGTAAAGCCAGGCCAGTGGGGACACCTATCCTAGGCACCAGAAGTAACGGCAAGACAAACATACTGGTGTCTCTTTGGCTCCTGTTGCTGTCTGTTCTGCTCAGGCTAAGGGCTGTGGTAATGGAGTGGTGCTGGGTACAGGCTGTTTGGAAGGGGAGGATGGGAAGGAGAGGATGGGAAGTTGCCCTTCATGTGAGAGAGCAGGGAGAATGCATGGACTCTGCCTTGGGATGGATCCTGAACCAGCCAAGAGCTTAGGGGTTAGGATTAGAGGGCAGATTGATGTGGGCAATGTCGCAGTGGGTGTCTGCTATGGACCGCCTGTCAGGATGATGCCTTCTTCAGAAAACAGGAAAAAGCCTCGGGTTCAGTGGCCCTGATGCTTACAAGGAAACTTCAACCACCACAATATCTGCTGGAAGGACAAGAGGTAAGGGCACAAACAGTCCAGGAGGTTTCTGGAATGCATTAATGGCAGCTTTCTAACAGGTGATTGAGGAAATGACAAGGGGAGGCACTCCGCTGTACCTCGTGCTTAGAAACAAGAAAGAACTGGTTGATGATGTCAAGCTCAGGGGCGGCTTCTGCTCAGTGGTTCCCAGTGAAAGGACAAGAAGCAATGGGCAGAAATTGTAATACAAGAAATTCCATTTAAAAACAAGAAAATGTTTGGATTTTTGTGCTGTGGGGGTGGTTAAACGCTGGAACAAGTTGCTGAGAAGCGTTGTAGAGTCTATCTTTGGTTATAGACGAAACCTGACCGGACACAGCCATGAGCAACCTGCTGTGATTGGCTCTGCTTTGAGGAGGGGGGGTAGACTAGATGATGAGGTTCCTTCCAGCCTCAGCTATGCTGTGATTCTAATTTTGCAGTGTAAGGGAGGCAGTAGAAAGACTCAGATGAGGATGAAAGTGAAAAGGAAAAGGGATTGTATTGGATCCAGCACCACAGTAGAAGGAAGCACATATCAATTTGAAAGTAAAAGAAGAAAGGCAGCACAATGGGAAAAAGCAAGAGTGTCCTGTTCTATGACCCCCGCCTTCTAAGCAATAAGGCATTAGCTAGTTGTTCTTTTCCAGAAGGAAATGTGGCATACCTGGGTTGGAAGGAGGTAATGGGCAGGTGCCAGCCTAGGGACAGTACTGGTCTGCTGTCTGTGTTGTGTGCTGCCCTCAGTAGATGATGCCTACCTCGTTCACAACATGGTTTGTCACATGCCACACGTTCACGTTTCTTCCCTGCTCCTCATGCCTCTCTCTTGCTTTGGAACTCCTGTGAACCTATGGTCCTATGCTGGTACCTCCTCCCCTCATCGTGACCTGGCAGCATTGCCCAGCTGACAACAGCATCTGCTCAACTGCATAGGCAGTAAGCAGAGGCACACGTGGTACAGCACTAGAGGAACTTATTCCCTCTGCTTCTGTACCTGCACACACCTCTTCGGGTGGCTATGACAGTGCCTTTTTGCCATCTTAAAGATTATGCATTCTGTTGATGTTGGCTGCATGTGTCAGGCCTGAGCTGGTTTAATGTTCATGGATACTTTTTAACTGGAGGGAGAACATCTTAAACAAAGGAAAACAAAAAGACAGCTGAACATGATTATAACCCTGTTTAGAAAAGCCTGGGCAACCATCCCTAGGGTAACGAGGCAAAGAGGTCACTGAAGAAATACTGCAACCTACAGCATGAATGGGAGGAGGGTTGAGGTATCTGAAGCGTAGGAGCTGTTGACAAGGAAAACTGAAACCTTTTTAAAGGAAAGAGAAATTGTGTCAAAGAATTTCTGCTCCCCGTGTCACAGGTACCTTTCTGAAAAAGCTAAAGCACTGCCACAGGAAAGGGCTCAGAGGGACACCAGCAGTTCCAACTTGCATGCCTAAGGGAAGTGATTAACATTAGATACAGTTAAAGAAACTGCATAATGTTTTTCTTGCTGGAAGTGAAATGTTAATGCCAAGTATAAAGTAGAAAGTCAGGGAAGTAGCTTATTTGTAGGTTTAAAAACTCAGAAGATACAACACCTGGAGAACAAAGGGAAGACTCTAACCGCCAAGACAGCAGCACAGAACTGAGAGTCAAAGATAAGGGAGGTCAAAGGGATTTTTAGTTCATTCAGTTTTGTTTGTCTGAGGTATTTCAGCAGCTGTAGAGCAGCCTTGGGTGCAAATGTGCATGAAGTATTTTTTGATTTTTGTGGAAGTGTTCATGTGAATACACTTACTTGTACACTGGATTGGGATACGTGCTGGAAATCATCATTCCTTCAGTAAGTTAATGCCTATTTCTTAAAGTATTAAGAAATTACATACAGAAAATGCAAAGAAAGTAAAGTGGATATATGTGCTATGAGAGAAAGGGCAGTTAAGCTGTAGGCCAAGCTCTAGTGCAAAGAGACAGGGTACTGTGGGTGCCAAAGGAGACGTTGAATAGAACTGTGTCAGTTAAGACAGTGTAGAACTGACTTTTACATGCAAAGATGATCTTTCTTTCTGCCCACAGTTAGTCTGTTAACAACTTTCAAGATCACAGTAGACATGATGAAAAAATAATTGCAAAAGATCCCAGAAATGCTGAGTTGAAAGCAAGGAAGTGAGTGCTTATGAAAAACATTTATGAAAACTTTTGGCAATGTAGGCTTCCCTTTTAAGCTGAATGGGAGGGGTGGGGTTTAAAACCATAGGGAAGCCCTTAAAAATTCATGCCAAATATAGTCTAATGGGATCAACAAAGTACTGAAAAATATTCCCAAAAGTACTGGTTGCTGTGTCCTTGTTTCACATGTGTAGGGTAAAATTAAGAAGATATTTAGTAGGAATGATAAAGAAGACACCATCTGAAAAATGTACCAATCCAAATCTGTCAGCAGTTATTTATTTTATTATTAGTTGGTCAAATAATGAAGCAAAATATTTTTCTTTTTTTTTTTTCCTTTCTATGCTGGAAGTATTGACTGAGCAAGGAAAAGGACAATCAGAAATAATGACTTAAGCAAAAGAGTCTGTAGTTCCTGTCTGTAACAGAGGCTAAGTACGTATGGACTGTATATTTTTATTGTGTATGATGGTTGGAAAATTTTTTTTCCAAAGGAGAAAAAGTGGCCAATATGTGAATGATGTGAAACAGAAGACAGTAGTTCATTGACTGACATTTCCTACACCTGCCTCTGCTCATGAAATGTGGCTGTGAAACATTTTTGTACTGACAATACTGTGTTTTGCTTGCGTTGTGCAGTCATCTTCCACAAGTGTAAATGGAGCAACAAGTGCAAGATTCCTGCTTTTTCAAACTTCAATCTTATTCATGGATAAAACTGTAAAATATAATAGGTTCATAAAGGAAACAGAAAAATGTGATGAAGGTAAGGGTACACATACAGACAAGAAAAAATGCGTACTTATGTTTTCTGTGATATTACACATTACATATACACACACACTTTTTTGTCAACAATCCCAGTCCTTTTGAGGTGCAGAGAACTTTAGACATGGATAGTTATAGAAGTAGAAATTACTAGAGCATGTGTAGGCTTGGCATAGCAACATGAAATAAATTTATGAATGCTGTTCATAATAGCTTGTTGCAATTAGACATTGGATTTAACGGCGATGAGTGACATGACCAGATGACATCAGAGGAAAATAAAAGCTGTTTTGTCAATACTCTTGTTTTCTATCTTGCTCCTTGCCATTATAAAGTCAATATTGTCAGAAGTTTCTACCTAACAGGAGCAAGATTGTATGCCTATTACCTGTGCACTCTCTGAAACCTGTATCTCGGATATAACTCTGTGTTTGTTGTATTCAGAATATTTATGTAGTGATCACCACTGTATATTCAGTTCTTCCTGTCATATCTGTTGAGATCTGTGGATCTGTAGAGGCTCTTCTGCTTGAGTAAACTGGTGTACTTCATGCAAAATTATACATAACAGAGCCAAACCAACACATGTTTTGCTTTAGTTTCCTGTTTGGGTTCAGTTGTGACTAAAGTTTTTAGCTCGTGCCAGTTACAATTCACTATGTAAAAATGTTATATACTGTGCATATGTACCTTCTGTCTTTAAGCTTCCATGGGACTCTCCTTTCTGATATGGTCATATAATAGTCTAAAATTTATTAGCAACAAAGTATTTAAGACTTCAAGCAAGTGTGAAGTGAATCTGCTAAAGAGATTCCTTGTGAACATTTACTATTCAGCTTTCAATGGGGTGCTGCGGGAACCTTTGTTTCGAGGGGTAAGGGCAGAGATCTTTACAGCAAGTCATCCTAAAAGGGGAGGTGGGGACAAAACTGGAAATTCTCTGGCATTATAAATTCTCTGATGAGTTGGTTGAATAGGAATGGAGGGCAGCTCTTTCTTGTCTGTTTTTTAAACTATTAATCTAAAACTATTAAAATAAAAACAATACAGCAAGTTTCAAAAGTAGATCACCTTTCAAATAGTAATGTGAATATAAAAATCAATAGCAGCAAACTGTGTAAATCATGGTAAAACATACGTGATGCTTGAACGTGGTTAAGTGAAGCCTGGTGTGCATCAGCAAGCTTTCACAGTTAATTCACATCATTCTGGTAGCAGACTTTGAGACCAGTTTTGAACATTATTAAAGCTAATGGTTCAAACCCACCCCATTAACTCCATTATGTTTTTTCCACACAGGTTAGTTTTATTAGATGGTGAGTATCCAAAATCTTCTATGTATTCAAGCAGTAATATTAAATGACCAATTAAGGGACTGGATGTTATGTGTATGGTCTGGAGCAAAACCAATGGATAAACATGTCTCAGGGGAAGCACATGGATAAACTTTCCATCTAAGACATCCCTCTGGGAACAGTTTCTCTGCTTTCCCTCCTTATTTTACCTTTGATATAGGAATATAGCAATGCAATCCCACCTTAAAAATGTCATAATTCTCAGTAGACATCTTGTCAGCTCAAGAAGATGCATGTGTGTATATTGGGTTGCCTGGGACAGAGCAATGATTTCATGCACTTGTCGGTGGAGGGGGCTGAGAAGTTTTGAGCAGAATGTTTATCAGTGAGAAAATGCCAATTAATTTGATTGTAAATGTTCTGTGGGAATGTGTCAGGATTGACTATACTTTGTTTATTTTGCTTTCAATCAAAACAAAGCTTTTTGATAACTTTTTCATAATCTTGTCATGACAGAATATTTGAATGTTTCATTTTGGAAGAACATTTCATTCAGAACTGTGTTTGCTATTATAAACTAGGCACACAAAAAAAAAAGTCAGAATTAAAACTTTTTATATAAGTTGACCTTAAGTGAATGAAAAACATGTCCTAGGGGAAACATTCACCAGGCTTCAGTTTCAGAGGAGGAAAATGTTAAAATGTCAGAGTTCTCCAGGAAAAAAAAATTCTACTTTCTGAAAAGTATCTGAAGTCCATCATTCATAATTTAAAAATGAAAGTTTTACAGTGTTCAAAACAAAATAAACATATAGTTAAATGAATGAAAACTGCTTAAAAACAATATTCTGCAGTTACTGAAAAAAGTTTTCCAAATGTCCAAACCAATATTTGAATATCTGAGTCCTGTCACTGGGCACTACTGAGAGCAGTCTGGCTCTTCTTTAGTCACTGCCATCAGGTATCTCCACACACTGATAAGGTTCCTCTGAGCCTTCTCTTTTCCAGGCAGAAGAGTCTCAGCTCTCCTCGTATGAGATGCTCTGGTCCCTTACTCATCTCTGTTGCCCTTCACTGGCTTGTTCCAGGAAGTCCATCTCTCTCTTGTAGTGTGGAGCCCAAAACTGGACACAGTATTTCAGATAGGCCTCATCAGTGTTGAGTAGCTAGAAAGGGTCACCTCCTTCAATGTGCTGGCAATGCTC
>NW_010237712.1:77394-78469 GCF_000690775.1 Eurypyga helias
CCTTTGCTGCAGTAGTTTTAGAACCAGCACACCAGTCCACCAGCACACCAATGTCTTTCTCTACTGAGCTGCTTTCCAGAAAGCAAGCTCTAGTGTCTACTGGTGCATGGGGTTATTCCCCCCCCCTGGAAGGACTTTGCATTTACCTTTGTTGAACTTTATCAGATTCCTGTCTGCCCAGTTCCCCATCTTGCTGAAATCACTTCTCCCAATTTTGTGTCATCTCTGAACTTTCTGAGGGTTCACTCTGCCCCATCTTCTAGGTACTTCATGAAGAGTTTAAACAATATTGGCCCCAGAATTGACTCCTGGAGTACACTACTAGTGATTTGACTCAAACTGGACTTTGTGCCACTGATGACAACCCTCTGGACCTCGCTGTTCTGCCACTTGCAATCCATGTCACTGTCCAGTTATTTGAGCCCATACTTTGTCAGCTTGTCTATGAGGTTGTTATAGGACATTTTGTCAAAAGCCTTAATAAAATTGAGGCAAACATCATTAGTTACTCTTCCCATCATCTGGCCAGGTAGTCATTTCATTGAGTACACTACTAGTAATTTGACTCAAACTGGACTTTGTGCCACTGATGACAACCCTCTGGACCTTGCTGTTCTGCCACTTGCAATCCATGTCACTGTCCAGTTATTTGAGCCCATACTTTGTCAGCTTGTCTATGAGGTTGTTATAGGACATTTTGTCAAAAGCCTTAATAAAATTGAGGCAAACATCATTAGTTACTCTTCCCATCATCTGGCCAGGTAGTCATTTCATTGTGGGAGGCTATCTGGTTAGTTGTGGTTTAACCTTGTCAGCAGCCAAGTACCACACAGCCGCTTGCTCACCTCCCCCAGTGTAGGAGGAGAACGGTAAGAAAACTCGAAAACTCATGGGTTGAGGTAAGAACAGTTTAATAATTGAAAAAAAATAGTGATACTAATAATATTACTACTAACAATAATATATAATGAAAAGGAAAACAACAGCAACATAAAAGAGAGACAAAACCCAGGGAAAAACCCCATGTGATACAGCTGCTCACCATCTGCAGACCAATGCCCAGTCAGTCCCCAAG
>NW_010237713.1:0-19727 GCF_000690775.1 Eurypyga helias
CCACAGCTCATAAGTATTTACCCTGCCTGTGAATACTTCACAGAAAGTTTTAATATAGCCCAATACTTTTGTTAGATGTACAATAATAAACAATCAAAATCAAACTATACCTATTAGAACACAATAAGAAATCAATTTTGTCAAGCCCTGATGTTGCTTTAACTTTTTAGTTAGTTTCTCATCAACTCAAATAATATTTGGATAATGAGTCTGTGATACATCCATGTAAACTGGCAGTTTTGCTGTCAGTGTGCACGTAACGGACTAGCTCTAGGCGAAGGAGGATGCACAGAAAATATACATCAGGTGCACGTGTGCGGAAACACACATTAAAAATTTGCAAATGATGACAACAGCTCTCTCACAGCTAAAAGCACATTTCAACTCCAGATAATGGGCATTTTGCCACTGGCTTTGAGAGAACCAGGACCCTACTCCAGAGTTTAACCAAGATCTTACTGAAGTCAGTGGAAAAGTCTGGGAAGAAAACAGTGGACTGCCACATCACTTTGCCAAGCTGCACTGTTCGGTATACTAGCAACTCTCAAAATGAAAAGTTTGGCAAAAGTTGCAGATAACTAGCTCTGCTGCTTTTAGTACAGATGCAGTTCCAGTTTCCCCTTTATTGCACTCTTCAGTATAATTTTACACCAGGGATTGTGTGCAAGTGTGTGCGTGTGTGCGCATGCATGAGATGGATGGCAACCCTCTTTTAAGCATGGCCTATGAAAAGATGCTATCTAAAATAAGACTTAAACAAAAACATTTCAGATGCCACTACAAAAAGATACCTGTTTACCTTAACTTCAGCATGAGCTCTCATGCAATTAATCATTCATATGGAATATTTGACACACAATATGCTACACACTGCCTTTATAAATAAGGGTTTATGTCAGATATAAGGACCTTCACAGCTGCCAAGCAGCAAGTGCAACACAAGTCATGCGGGCTGCACAGCCATAGAGCAGATGAACATAAACATCTTTTCAGAGCAGAAGAAAAAATAGAAGTGTCATCCATTGTAATTGAAGAATTAAGCCCTAAGAGTCCATCCTTCCCCAACCTGAACACCTCCTACATCTTGGCGAATGGTCATCCACAGAATTAAATGAAACAATGATACTCTCCTCAGTGTAGAAAGCACTGAGGAAAATAATCCCCAGCATCACCACTGCAGCACAGAAAATTAAATGTCTTCACCTAGCTTTCCACCGCTGCCAAGGAGAGAACCCGAATGAAGTCATACACCGCTTGCTTTACTGAACTGTGTATCTGCACCCACAAGATGCAAACTGGAAGTGATGGCAGCTCCAACTTGCTGACTTCTCCACACTTGACAAACAAAACCAGACAAGGGCAATACCATGATGTTAAGAGTAAGCTTGGGAGAATACAAAGAGAGAACAACTCATTCGCTCATTGCAATTCGCTCATTGCTGTCTGCAAAAGCAGAATGCATGCATGCTTCTGTCAGCCCCCTCTTTTTCCCAGTCAGCAATAGCTTGCTGTGCATGTCATGAGGCTTCAATGAGGCACTGAGACACATCCTTTGAGCCAGGGGGATGGTATATAGCTGAATATGCTCCAGGGCACAACCTAGAAACCAACAAGCTCCTAAAGCTTTTGACAGCAAAGGCAGTATACACCTGGTCAAGCCAGAGTTTGAGGACTGCAAAAGCAGATAGTCTACAACCCACCTTCAGCACACACATGGGGGGGACCCTGTGCACATCTCTTCACTCCTAACACATATTCATAACAGAACAGTCTGGCCAACAAAGGGAAATGGGGAACAGACAGGAGAGAATGACCATGACGTACAACAAGCACAGTGCAAGAAAAAGCACTTTTCCTTCAGGTTTTTCTCTCTCAACCTACTTGGATAACATATTACCAAAATTTCCCTTTTCCAGCCGTAAAACCTACCCTTTCAGTGCCTATCACATTAGCAGGCTGAAGGTACAATCAAGATTTACAGCAGTTCTGTACAAGAATTGTCTGCTGAGAGTGAAAAAAATGGAAGAAATGTGCAAAGTTAATCCTCTTCTAATTACTGCAGAAATCTGCATGCTAATGCAATATCGCAATAATTAGGATTGCAATGTAATTATACTGTGTATAATGCCTACAAGAAGGACCAAAATTTGCACACTTGGAACATGCTTTGACTGAAAACATGAACAACCCCACCGAAGGACTGTACTGCTGATGTTCTGCCAAACATCAATGTAGACAAAGTTTTTCTCCTTTCTGACCACAGAAGCACAGAAAAGTAGGGTTGGCAAAGAACTCATGGCATCACTTAGCTGATCTGCTGCAAGGCAGGGCTGACACTACTTACGTCATTCCTGGCAGACCGTAGTCTAATCTGTTCTTAATGGCCTCAAGTGGTGGAGACTCCACCACCTACCCAAGCAGTCTGAGACCTCTTCCTAGTATCTGACTTGACTCTTGCACACTGCACTTTAAATCTGTTATTCTTTACCCTTTGGCACACACAGCAGTTTATTCCTCATATACCATTATTCATACACTGTTATAAGCTATTATCGTGTCCCTCTGCCCTGGCTTTTCTTCTGCAGGCCAACCAATCCCATTTTTTCTTCAGAACTGATGTTATCTAGATCTCTGATCATTCCCACTGCTCTTCCCTGAGCTTCCTCCAAGTGTTTATTCTTGAAGTGCCCAAAACTGGACACTGTGTTCCAGCTGAAATCTTTCCAACGCTGGGACATGTCTTCCATGTTCTCCTGTTTAGTTACCCCAGGAAAATGTCACTATTTCCAATACAGCTTGGTATCAGTTACTATGTTCAGATCACAATTCACAATAAGCGCCACGTATTTTTTTCAAGGAATGACCGAAACTGCAAAACCATCTTATAGTTACAAAGGTATTCCTCCTGCCTAAGTATACTTCTCTGCACTTGGCTCAGTGACAACCCATCCTGCTTTTACTAGAACATTTCTTCAACCTGTCAGCATAATGCTGAATTCAAGCCTTGTCTCCCAGTGTTTTAGCAGCCCTTCCCACCTTCACGTCATCTGAAAATTCCACGCTCTATTCCACTGAGGTCATTAATGACAATAACGATTAGAACCAGACCAACGCTTCCCATACTTCAACGTATCTTTCCATTAGAACCACAGACCATTGATAACTGCTATTTGGTGTGGGTATCCAATCAGTTTTGCATAGACTCCACAGTGCTTTCACTGAAGACATTTCCCTTGATTGTTTATGAAACCATCATACACATGAATGTCAAAAACCTTAATAGAAGTCAAGCCATTTGGCCTCTGTAGGGCGTACCCTAGCTACAAGACTTGCTAGTTAGTTTTAAAAAGACATTTTCAAGTTTTTAAAAGTGACGTTGCCTGTTACTGAACTCCTTGGCCTCCTTCAGGTGTTTACACATAATTTGTTTGTTCCAGTTTTTCAAAGAACAAAGTAATTTACCTGTAATTCTCTTTTACTTCTTTATAGTCATTGTGCTTTTTCCTTCCCACCCTTCCAGCACCTGACCTGTCTTCCCTGAGGTCTCAGAAAAACTGTAAATGCTTCCAAGATTGCTTTAGGCAATTCCTTAAGTAGCCTAGAATAAAGTTCATCAGGCACAGCTGATCTGAAAATATTAAATATGTCTGAACACATTCTAACCTGTTCTTGGCCCTTTAGCTTGTGATTTTACCCTCTGTCATAATACCAGAAGTGTGTGTGAGGGTCCACCTAGTATAACTCAGATGCATCAGTGAGAGCAGTTCTGAACCCTCCGTTAAAATTTAATGTAATTCTTGTCCTCAGGTCAAGCTATACATTGCTTTACATCAAAAGCACCTCATACCTTCGTTCATTGTCATCAAGATGAGCAAAGAGCACGTTCTTGGAGATGGCCTTCGCCAAAGCAGTCATAGTTTTATAGTCCTTTGGAATAACCTGTAGAGAAAAGAAGGAAGGGTAATTACATGCCTGGCTGTATTTCTTCATAGATCTTGAAATCTACAGAAAATTACACTATTCAAGATAATGGATGCAGTTTGATTTCAAACACTGAGACAGGTTTAGGCTGTAATATAAAGCCACTAAGAAAGTAATAAATTCCAGTTTTGATAATGTAAGGATAAGAATTTGTGTTCTCAATATGACAACCAGAAAAGAAATGGCAGTTCCAGGATGACTGGGGAGAAGGATATCCATAGTATACTGTAATTAGCAGGTGCTGGCAGCTGTGCAGTCTCCTTTCAAATCTCTTGGACTGAGTGTGCTGGTTTGGCTGGGATAGAGTTAATTCTGTTCACAGTAGCTGGTAGGGGGCTGTGTTCTGGATTTGTGCTGGAAACAGTGTTGATAACACGAGGATGCTTTCGTTGTTGCTGAGCAGTGCTTACACAGGGTCAAGGCCTTTTCTGCTCCTCACCCCACCCCACCCGTGAGGAGGCTGGGGGGCACAAGAAGTTGGGAGGGGACACAGCCAGGACAGCTGACCCCAACGGACCAAAGGGATATTCCACACCATATGACATCATGCTCAGCATATAAAGCTGGGGGAAGAGGAAGGAAGGGGGGGAATGTTCAGTGTGATAGTGTTTGTCTGCCCGAGTCACCGTTACAGGTGACAGAGCCCTGCTTTCCTGGGGATGGCTGAACACCTGCCTGCCCATGAGGACTGGGGAATGAATTCCTTGTTGTGCTTTGCTTGTATCCATCCAACTGGAAGAAATATGTCTCAAAACTGTCTCAAAAACTGAACCAGGTCTCACAAAGAACTGATCCAGCTTTATTTCAAGGGAAAATACTGCACTGCGAAGATCTAAAGTTAAACTCTGGCTTCAGATATCACTTACATGGACTGCTGTAGTCACTGAACTCCTCTAAGTCTAGAGAAGTGCATACGTATAAACTGCATATTTGTGTCAAAGTAAAACATAATCTCGTTTAACTAAAAGTTTAAACTTCTTGATGTTAAATAAAATGAGCATTTGGCCAGTTTATTCTTGGTTTTTACCCCATCAAACAAACCCTGGATTGAACTGCAGTCCTGAACCCTTGCTCTACTAAGAATAACGCAGCTGTTCAGCTTACCGCTGATGAGCCAAAAGGGTAGATATTGAAATCAGTAAGACATTCAACTCCAACCTTTCTGGCTGATTATGGAATAGTGGAGGCTAGCCTTTCTTAGTCTAAGTCTGAAGCAATGAGAGCCACTAGGCAGAGACTGAAGTGGGTCTGTTGGGGCACAGACACAGAAAACACAGGAAACATTCTTTAGGTGTCACAGTAACCAGGCATCCAACCAAAATCAAATGTCAGGAAGAATCACTCGACCATTTATTACACCACTCTTCCTAGTAATCATCGAACGTACTCTCCAAGCTGATAATCCTCTTTACAGCAAGATTCCTATTCTGTTAGTTGTTAGCTATACGTTATGTCAGATGTGTTGACAAATATTGCTTTCTCTGGTTTCACGACTGAAGCAATGAAATCAACCTCCGCAGAGATCTTCCTTTGTGTTCCTCGGTATGGAGTCACGCCAGGTGCTTGCTCAAACCACAAAGCTAAACCTCCTTTGATTTTCTCTCCAGTGACATAACTCATTGCACTGCCTTTAGCACTACTCATCCTATAGTTCACCCCTTCAAGGGATCTTTCGAACTGGTTTATGACCCAGATGTGTTTCTATCCAACACCTGAATTCAAGCCAGTGGTTCTTCCTGGCTACTATCTAAAAATCCATCTGTTTGCAATAGTCTAACACAATCCTTGCCTTGCTTTTTACATTTTTAAATTAGTTTCATAATTCATCCTTTCAGTGCCTCCCTTTATTTCTGTATTCTAGAAATCTCTGTCACAAACACATCCTTGGGATTCACCATGGGATTCATTTGCTGATGGCAGAAGACAAAGCACTGACACAAACCCTCCCAGTGCTAGTTTTATATTCCTTGCAGCATCTGTAGCCTGACAAGAAACCATCCCCTAAATTATTATTATTTAAGTTCAGTCAGTTCCTAGGAAATTAAAATCATAACAGCCATAGTCACAGAACACACAGAATATGATCTGTATTGCTTCTGGCTCCTGCCTACCCCTGCTACTGTCAGGGTTTATTGGCATCACTGTTGAAAAAGGAAGAAAACAAAGTTAACTTTAGGTTCCATCATAAACATAAAAGAATTACTATGGGGTGTGGGAAGGAATATTTCTTTTGACCTTCAGAAGAGTGAGATGGTGTCCATATTAAGCAGAGACAAATGTAGTCTTTCCATGGAAGTTTTTAAGGGGGATATTGCAAGCTGCACAGAAAGAAAAGTGTTTGAAAGAGGCTTTTAAAATATCACGCAAGTTTGTTAACAGTGCAGTGCATTAATAGCTTAACTGCAGTGTTGCTAAAATTTCCTGTACGCTCGTAAGCATTATTTAACTGCCACAAGAAAACTCCTCCATACTTGTTTTTAGGGTGAAAGGCTCTCCTAATTATTTGCTTCCTGGGACAGAAATCCCCAGAGCAGACAGTGAACTTGTGTAAGTGGATGACAAAAGCACATCTGACTGCGAAGGCAAAAAGTATTCTGCCAAAAAACAGTGACTGACAAAATGTATTCCCATAAAGAAAAAGCTCTTTGGGTTAAAGCTACTCCAGGCATGCAGAAAAGCACATTAGTAGCATCTGTCAACCTTATGAAATGCATTTTTAGCCTGGCTCCCTAAACAAACATGACATATGCTATTGTAAGGCCTGTCTTTTAATAACCTTTGAAAGCTTTGGCCAGTTTCAAAAAACGATTTGCAGAGTTACTAAGAGATATCAAGGATATAACACAGCTAGATGTTTTGGGGAAAAAGGCAGTTAAAAAAAAGAGAAGCCCAAACTACCTCATTTGGGATTGGCAGTTCTTCAAAGACACAGGTCACATAAAATCACCCAAGTATGGTCAACAGACCTCCGAAAGCCCACGGGTTAGGTGGTACCCAAGCAACATGGGAACCATGTGCCTGAAGAGTCTGGGGAACCTAAATGACCTAGGTTAGCAGAAAACTTAAGCTAGAAGTGACTTTTCATTTAAAAAAAAAAAAAAAAGGCGCCAGGAAATGCAGCAATAAAAAAGGCTGCTTTCCAAAACTGTGAGGTTTTGACAAAACTCAGAAGCTGCCAGGGCCTGTGAATATCAAGAAAATGGCTGAGAATTACCCACCCCTAGCAGCACATCTCAAAAAGGCGAGTAAGAGAGAGTACTGAAGCAACACTGATAGGTAAAGTACATAGTCAAGGAGGCAGCAAAAGAACTTGAGCATGAAGCAGATGGTCAAGCCACGCATATGCTGGCATGATGACACCGTCCTACAGGCTGACCCATGATTCCAAATTATGAGCATAATGTGAGTCACCTGATTGTCCTGTACACCTCAGAATCACAGAAGGCAACACATTACCTTCCTGACGTAAGAAACAGCATCTTCCTCCGTGTACACCTCTGCGCTGACCCCTCCTCTCCTGCGTCGGGCTTTTACCACTGGGTTGGGAGGAGGAGGGGAAATCTCATCATCATGAGAATCAGACTGGGAACTGGATTTCTGCCGAGCCAGTATTTGTTTGCATTCCTCCTGCAAGGCAAAGACAAACAATTAAACATCTTGTACCCCTATAGCTGACTTGTTGGATATACTCGATTCACTCTTCTACAGCTCTCAGCAAGCCCTTCACTTCTACATTTGGATGACTGTCAATTCACACGTGTGTACTGCTGAAAGAAAATGAAAAAGGTAATGTGAGCAGCATGGAGTGACGCTGACTACAATGTGCGTACAGGTATCATCACTCCCATACTTGACCTGTTGAACTCTTCCTTACACATAATGGAAACCAATGTATTATAAACTGCAGCCATATCTTTGCAACTACTCCTGGCTGAGAAAGCAATAGAACAAGCCTCTTCGGCGTACTCTCCAACATCACAAATGTTGTTTTCTCAGTTGGCTTGTACATATCTCTGTCTCTTGTACAGAGAGCGTATCAGAAGTCACACATCAATATATTAAATAGGTTTCTTCATCTTGCTCTGCTTTGCAGGCTTACTATCACCAGAAAGAACAAAGATGCTCCCTACTCCAGAATTCCTGCCATATAACACATTTACAATCAATGGGACTACTTCCAAGCAAGTAAGATCCAAGGTAGGCTCCAGAGGACTATGAAAGATGATGGCTGGCCTAGTACCAGCTGGCCAATAGGGCGGTTATTCTCCAAATTTCACGCTCATGGAACAGAGAATAAAATACAAAGGGGAATCCCTGAAGAGATAGTAACAAGAGAGGAAACAGTATAGAAAATCTTAAAGAAAGGATGTCAGAGTTGCAAGACTTTGTCCATTCATACACTGAATTATTTGACTTCTAAAGAATTGAGACAAACAAGATTACCCATAATTACAACATTTCCTGGCTCCTCATCTCCTAGTCTTCAGCTTCCTGGGATTCAAAGGAATGCATACAGGAGTAAAATTCCCTTTGCACCATCCATGTCTATCAGCCAAAGGAACAGGGGCCTGTCTGCTCGTTCCCAGCCCACCTACTCACCCCCTGGTACCCTCTCAGCCTGGCATCCTCCTCCCAACACCCCATGCTGCCTTTGCTACTTTTTCAGTGCCTTCTTAGCTGATTCCTTCCAGTCTTTGCCTAAGGCAAGGGAGAACTGGAGATGGGATGGACCACACATCCTGCCCTTAGCTTGTCTGACACAGGAAACCAGAGGGCACATGGAGGAGAGACATGGGCACTGTAAGGAGGCAAGCCAGACCTGACAGTCTCAGG
The DNA here is from genome assembly GCF_000690775.1 of Eurypyga helias. Classification (NCBI taxonomy): domain Eukaryota; kingdom Metazoa; phylum Chordata; class Aves; order Eurypygiformes; family Eurypygidae; genus Eurypyga; species Eurypyga helias. The sequence goes on from NW_010237713.1 coordinate 8,815, forward strand.
GTTATGTCAATCGATATACACGTAGCCAGCTATCAACCAACGACTCCCTGAACAACTCCAGTATTTTTGAGACAATTCAGATTAGCGGCATTGCAGGCTACCCGAAAGAAAAGGCAGTAATGCTGAGGTCCCTGTGCATCCCCTAAAATCAACGTTCCTTTGACAGGGATGCCAGAACCTGGCCTCTGTCTCACACGATTAATTTCCAATGAGACTTTCCAATCAGAGCTAATACACAAAGTCGGTGGAGGAGGGGGGATCTGGGAACACCAGTGCTAGACATGTGGCGGATTACCAACACAGCCAGTTGGTCTCACTGACAGAGGAAATGAGTTATAGTTAACTCATCAGGTATGACACCAGAAAAGAGTGGTACAGAAAACTGGCACAAGTTCACAATTTTTAAGCTTGCAAGAAAAACAGATGATTAATTTATGTTTGGCCATTGATGTTTACAAATGTCTGACAAATCCAGTCATGCCACTTGTCTTTTCTGGTCTTATTCCAGTTTCTTTCTTCACCATCCCTGACACTGCCACTCTCATTAACCTAAGGAGCTTCTGACACCCATCTTTGAATTATGCAGCATGGGAAATACTATTTAGTTATTTATTTCAAGTAGCAATAATACATCAAATACATCAAAGTAACAACAAAAAAATTCTTGTTTTGATTAAGGGGCTACAGAAATATTTAAGAGACAAGCACAGAGATAAAATGTAGAGGGCTGGCTAAAGATCTCACTTTTCAAGGTCTTGACCTGCCTCAGAATGTGCCAAGCTCTTTCTGAGATCAGGGTTTTTTAAAACAGGGATTACTCCAGAACTCCTGGGCCATAACAGAGTTGAGCAAGGTGCTGTACCCAACAAAAAAAAAAACAAAAAAAAAGAAAAAATCCCCACCCTGATTTCAGAAGCATTAAAACCTTACTGAAACTTTTTTATTTCCAATTCAAATTTCAAATAGCAGCACTGGATATGTAACAAATGACTCAGCTAGATTTTCCTATCATGTAAGAACTGCAAGTCCTATTTAAGCATTCTCACCAACTTCTTCCCTACTCCTCTCCATCTCCAGCTTCCTTAACTACAATTCTCCACTTGCAAAAACACAAATATGTGTGCTACATATTATTATTATATTTAATACCTAGCCATCAAAGCCAAACCTATCACTGAATAATTTCAAATAATATTACTGGCTACTGCAGGCTATGCATCTCTTCAATAGTGTTAACATTCTCTGTTTATATTAAATGAACACAACCAAACGAACCTTCTTCACATGCTTAACTGAAAGGTAATGAAGAGCTTTCTGGACAGTAAGCAACTTAAAGTATACTAAAAGGTAACTGCAAGAAGGCAGCACTCAGGTAACTATTTAATGGTATGCAGCACTTACACAGTTCTTCTTATACACAGCATATTTACTCATAGAGAAGAGTAGTAGTTTGCCCCATGTGAATATCAAATACACACTTGTTTTTCAGCACACACTGTATGAAAGGCACTTCCAAGGAATTAATAAATAACATCTCCTCTGCCCCAGCACAGATTTATACATGAAAGAAAGCTCAGTGAGATAAAATTAATATCACAAAGCATGCTCTTAAACCCAAATACCTTTTAAACCAAAAAGATATTAAAGGATTATAAAAGTGAGTTACCATATGATTCATTTTAAAAGGAAGTCTCTTCGCTACAAACTCCTTTTATATAAACAGCAGATAGTTGACTGGCTGGCTTTTCCATATGCCGCTATTTGTAGTCTAGGTAGGATTTCCATTACTGAACTAAAGAGTGCCTTTGAAAATAAAAGCGTATGCTCTGTCCTGGGTTAAGCTTTCAAAAAGCCGTCTTCCATATATCCTGGGGTAAAACTGCACAAATACAGCAAATATTTTAAAGGAGGAATGGACTCTCTGAAGAACAGTTCTTCAAACACTGATCTTCAGACACAGCTTGATGTGAACGCTTGTGCAGAACTCACTTTCAAGTAAACACCTCACCATCTTTTGTTGTCATGACAACAAGTGATCTCACTCTCTATTTGGATGGCACAGATAATTTACAATCATATTGCCCAATTATGTCCACCTTAAAATGAGAAAACACATGGAAGACACAACTGCAAAACAGTGTAATTGCCTTTGAGCAAGTCCCAGTGAGCATCCTGTTCTTCCCTTCACACCAGTACCCACACCGGCTTCAGTGAAGATGCTCCTGACTTGTAGGACACGTAGGGTCTGACCCAGTTACCCATAGTCCAGTGCCACTTTGGGTGATGTTGCTCAGCTTTCAGCTGCCAGCTGAGGAGGACCCATGTCTCAAGCTGTCCTGTTTCACATCTACCAGCCCCAGTAGACATCGCACATAATTTAAGGATCCTTAACTGGTAGTAGGGGAGCACATGTGCACTGCTGACTGAAGCCTCCAGCATCACTGCCACAGTCCAACACAGTGCTGTATTAACACATCCCAAACCTACAAACCAACGCTGTTGTATGGCAATAATACCCTATTTCCTATATACATCATCTAATCCTATTTCTATTCAAAACCTGTTGCAAGTGACCAAAAACCTGGATAAAGTTGTGAACAAAAGACTTTCTGAGGTTTCTGGAAGAGGTGGATGGTGAAACTGAAACACCATCACTGACTTCAATGATAAACTGCAAAGGAAAGAAAATATACCATCATTATTTCAAATTAAAAGAAAGAACCAATAAATATAACTGCAGCAACCCATTTATCTTTTGAATGTCCACCTTCAGCTAAGACAATTGTGCTACATGACGCTGAGTTATAAAACCCAGGAATTGCTCATGCTTCCTTAGCATATGGGGTCATTGCCTTTCCCAATTTTTTTCCCAACTCGTTTTTCCACGAGTTGACAATTTTCTTAAACACTGCAAGTGAAGCGGTCACAATGTCCAGACAATTTTCAGGTTTACCCTTCCATCCAGATCGCTGCTGAAGCGCACACACGTTTCCTGACCCAGAAGTTTTCTATCAGCCGGAGCATTTCCAAACAGAAATTCACTTCCAGTAGTTCCTCTCCCAGTCTCTCCTTTCAGGCTTTGTCACTGCCTGGAAACTCAGATGTTTCAGCTGAAGGAAGGACAGCACCTCAGAAGGCCCCAAACCACTGTGCAGCTTTACAACAACATCCCAAGGAGGCTTTGAAAAGCAAGTCAGCTGTTCAGTATCACCAGTCACTATCTCCGCTCTGCCTCCTACCATTTACTCATTGCATTCAAAAGCAACCAAACAAAGTACACTCTAAAAGAAATATTTTCTCTTTTTATTTTTTCCTCAAGCACCCTCATGAAGTTTTTTGACTGACAGACCTGGAATACACTTTCTCTTTATCCACAGAAAATGTGCAGGGTGGTTCACGCGCACGACACTAATCGGTCTTTGCACTGGAACTGACCCAGAGGAGATGCTTCCCAATACAGGATGGTTTGTAACGCCGGCCCATCATTCTTGGAGGCTGACACAATGATTTATGGCAACTAATAAAGGGCAAAGGCAAAGCACTCTGCTTTGTTGGAAGCACAAGGCTAAGTGATGCCATCACTGAAAGCCAGAGAAATCTGGGAGGTCTTAATGTCCTTTCCAGTCTTGTCTCTGTCACACTGGACAACTCTACTGTCTTTACGATTGTTCAGCCTTGTAACTGGAGACTTTTCACACAATCCCAACTATTGTTCCACTGCCTTCCCAATGTGAAATGCCACCTTTTCTTCTACAACACCACTAAGAAATATCTTTAACATCTACCCGTCCTACTAACATATTTATCCACTCCATAGTTATCCACCACTTCAATTACTACTACTGCATCCTCAGTGGCCTCTCAGCATCTCAGTTCATTCCCAATTTCCAAACTAGACAAAATTCTCCTGCCAAATATCCGCCTACTCTTCTGCTGCTCTGACTGCATCACTCGCCTTCTTGAGGCCCTTTACTGGCATCCTTTTACCTCCTGCAACATGTTTACACTTCTTGCCTTCCCCACCAGTGTCTTGCAGTAGCTCAACCCATCACCACCTCGTCCCTAATTTCTTACATACATTTCAGAGTAAAGTAAGAGAGTTTATGTTACAAAACACAGACCATATTTTTGATACTTAAGAGCTTATATAATCAAAGAGAACCATAGCAATCACTTCTGTTTTTTAAAATCCAGCCAAATAACAATGTATGCACACACCCCTTTTATAAAAAGAAACATGCTTACCACTAGATAAATACAATTTAAAATAAAATGCTAAATATTATGCCACTTTTCAAAAAGAAGCAGAACACCTAAGTCACCCTGAAATTTTTAATCACTGCATATATAATGCCAAAGCTGCTTATTGGTTTTCTTTATTCCAGACTTCTAACACAGCAGACCCTTAATCCAGGAGAAACGCCACCAATCGCAGCAAGGCTTACATCTGAGAGACAGAAAAGGACCATCAGAGCATGTGAAGCGATAGCTGATAACTGAGATTATCAACAAAGCGGAAATCATAAATGCTGGTATGCCATTTTGCTCCTTCAAATACTTCTGTTGTGTAGGCCCACTTAACATTTAGAAGCATATTCATGCCCTTAGATCAAATGTGCTGTTGACAGTAAGGTTGGTTATTCAAAATCTTGTGTTCCCTCAGTCATTTCAGAGTCGAAATTGTCTCTAAGACATTTTTACATTTTCTACTTCTCAATAAAATCATACTCAATTCTTTCTTCTAAAAAACTATCTGATGTTAATAGCAAATATGAAATCACATGTGCTGGGCTGCCCACCTTAAATATAGACCCAGCTTTTTACCCCTCCTTCATCCTCTCTTCCACACGCATTTCATTTTTGAAACCCAAAACAACTTCCATGTGCTATGAGTGCCTTCATTGGTACAGGGGTATTAGGGCTAGACAGCAACTTGAATGGCATGCTTAGGCAAGAATCCACGTATCCCCCTTAACCCTTCAGCAGGGTCCTCACAACTCATTAAGTATTTTTTCTTCACAATTTGCCAATAAACCCAACCTCAAATAATTATGGGTATGTTTTTATTTCGAATGTCCCATAGCTCACTTTCTCAGTTCCCGAGCATCTTGCCCAGGGGTGATGGAGCTGGCAGGCTGAGCTCCCAGGAGTTGCAGATCCTCAACAGCTTGAGCTTACAAAGCTGTCAGGGTGTAGCTCCCAACACAGGCTGCCAAGCAGGCAATCACAGTGGCGCAGACCTCAGCAGAGCACACCGGAAAGCAACTCATTCCCCTGCCTACAGCATCTCAAAATCTAAGGTCCTTTTCTTAATTGAAACAAAGCCAAATCTCAAATCTCAAATAATCCTAAATCTGCTATGAAAATTGCAGTTCTCCACCCAGTCTTACTGGTGTCTAGTCAGACAGTCTCAATCCCCATCCTATGTGCCTAATTAAAATTAATTCATGCAGCATTAAAAAGGTATTTAAAAATAAGGAGTCTTTTTCTGTATTTAGGAGACTATTAATAAGGAACTAATTGAAAAACAAGCACAAAACCAAAATTCATCCTCATATTGGAAATACGGTTTGATTTGTATCATTTTTTACATAGTCTTTATCTTTGCTATCATTCCTATCTGGTATGCCCCTCAGCTTAAAATAATTACTGTGGGAAGACAGAAAAGGCTTAACTACCTCTGCTCCTCAAGTCACTTCCTACAACTCAAAGAATAAAAGGAAATAATTTTGAAGATAATTTAATGCCTTCCAGAAAAGCTACTGCCTCGCTCTGGCTAAGCAGCCGGTTGTAATGGAAAGGGTCAGCAGCTGTCAGAGCTCCCTGCCTGTTGCTCTGACGACTGTAAAACACATAGAATGGGGAGGAATTGCATGAGTACGGCCTCAAAACGCTCACATCCCTGAATGTGGAGTTTTACCTTGTCCGAGAGGAGTTGCTATGTAGTCTGACTGGACCCTCAAAAGACGAGTGAAGGATTTGCTGAGCTGCAGACAAGCAGGAGGGTAGGTACTCAGCCGGCTCTGCAGCCACCGACTCCAACACAGACAGGATTTAAGTCCGGGCAAACTCTTTTTCAAGAGTTGTTTTGGTAAAATAAGGCTTGAGGGACCCTACACCTGCTTAGGAGCCTATAAAAGGATGCAGTCAGCTGGGGGCAAATGTGTTTTGTACCCATTCCTAGCCTAAAGACCCGTTAGGATCAAGCGCTTCCCCAGAGTCTGTTGTGATCTAGTGAAATCTGTCATCAGACAGTGCCTCATCCAGCACTATTTTTAACTTTACATGAATTTGGCAAGGTATTTCATTCATGTGTTTAAAGCTAAGCATGAACCTGTTTCTTTGAAGCCACTGAGATGCTTAGAGATTAACATGGATTAAGTATCCTGATGAATGTAAAACATGATAGCTTGAGATGTGAAACAAAGATGACATCCAGACCAACTTCCCTTCTCATTCCATCACTGCACTCTATTTTGGTTAGTTTTCACTTCGAGAGGGAGAAAGCTACTCATGCTTGTAGACTTGTAGACACACAAAGTAACCAGGGAACTCAGCAACACTCTAACATCTTCTGCAAAAGCTCCTAAGAGCATGGCTTCACTTATCACCAATTTTGTTTCTTAGGAAAAAACTTCTCTTTCTCATCCTTCACCCTCCCCTAAACCTCCTGCATTTAGGAAAGCTTGCCTGAGGGGTCTTAAAAATTCACCTAGATTTTCCTTTTGAAGGAAACCGTCACCCCTCATAACACTGCCTGTGGCTGTCTACGGCAATCACAGAGGTCCCACCTGAGCTGATTGTCATCCAGCTCTCTCTGGAACCATTATCAGAGGAGAGGTGGGAGCACAGGCTGCATACCTGCTCAGGTATGTTCCCACATGCCTGAGCAACACTTCTGACCACCAAGCAGACACTGCCCGACTGCTCTGCAAGCTTTGAAAGGTACAGAAATATCTTACTAGTCCTTATCAAACTGCTTAGTTCATGTATTTTTTGATAGTTTCTCCTCTGTAGGACTTTCCTTCCAACCTCTCCCCAGCTTTTCTTAAAGGAATGAGTTATACTTAGCATAATCACCTGTACTCATAAGAATGATTTTCATTGTTTTGACCAGACTCTGGTAGAAATTATTGATTAAAATATTTCTTGTTGTGACAAAATGTAAATACTGGGAGAAACTACCGTTGCAGAAGAAAAGTCCGATGTTTAAATTTATTCTCAAATATTCCTGGGTCTGAAACGCTTTATCATACATAAATAAACTGTATTTTACTAACAGTGAATGAATTTGTAGTTTACTACACACTTTCTTTTCAGTGCTAGTTTACAGCAAACCTGTCCCACAAATGCCTTTATTTGTCTAACCAGGTCTCTGTGCAATACTGTCTAATATCACCAGGTGGAGCTACGCAGATAATCTCATTTTGGTTTATTTAATTAGACAGTAGAGTCCAGGTTTTTCTAAAACTCTCTTTTTGGAGGGTACCTTAAGACATGCAGCATCAGACTGGGTCCATAAAACCACTGACAATCCAGAGAAATCCAAGACAGTACGTTCAGTGTGCGCAAGACTATTTCTTGTGTGTGCACAGGGCAATAGAAGGGACCAGGAGAGAGCTCAGGTCCAGAAGACATCAGCAAAGATCACCTGGCTCAGCTAGCAAAGCCTCTGCTCGGAAATACACTGCATGCAAAATGGCTTCAGTGAAGTACTTGGTAACCCCTAAACATACCCTGCAAATTCTTGCTGCTTCCCCTTCTTTTGTGCCATTTCCTTCATTAGTACTACTCTTTCTTGTATTTTTGTTCTGCTGAACAAAGTCCAGCTTAGCCTGGCAAGACAACTACACCTTTGATCATATAATGACAGCACTAAACAGCCTGACACTAATGAAAGTTTTGCAGTCTCAGTATAGCTGAAAACTACACTATAGCTATAACTTCTCGGTAATTAACTTTTTTTACGTAAGGTAACAACCAGAGATAAAAGATGGGTTCCCTGATTTTTTCTGCTATGCCTTCCTTCGTCCTCAACAGGACCTAATTACAGTTGTTAAAATAAGGCCACAGTTTCTCAGCTAACATCTATTCCCCTGCTCTAAAAAAGCCAATTACTACCCCTAAGGGAAAGGTTTTCCTCAACCCATCCACCAGCAAGTTCTCTACAGTCACAGGGACATGTAAAACAAATTGTTCAAAAGGAAACATTACATAATTTTAAAAAATTCAGACATTTAAATCGTTTTCAAGTCTTTTCTGTGCTCAATGGAATGTTAGAGATTTTTACAAAGTGGCTGTTAACATGGTCAGAGTAGATGTCATTTTGAAGTTGGTAGGTGACAGCATATAAAAACCGACTCACAAACTTCAGAGTACAGAAACTCAGGCTGATTCCCAGCAATTACTGGCACCTTCAGACAAGCAGGTCCTGCCAATATTAAGTGAACAGAAGAATATCTATTAAAGTTTTCCTACAACTATTTTGAGAGTCATGATTTTTAATACTGTACTTGATACAAATAAGCTGCAAACTTAAAAAGGCATCAGATGTTTCTCTCTAACATTGGCACTTCTCCAGCTGAGAACGCCTGCAGAATCAAGCATCAAACCTCAATCTCCAGCACTTTATTCGTAAGTATTTATTCATGTTCTCACTTTACAGCCCTCTCAGGCCATGTCTATACTGTGAAATAAAAAATGGCCCAGCCATGGGCCTGACTAGCCCAAGACAGACCACATCCCTCAACTATTAGCTCATTCCCTGGCTCTGTTCCGAGCTGCTCGTACTGACTCCTGCCAAAACAAACCTGCTCCTAGACGTGTTAGACCTAAGAATTATATCTGGGGCCAGTTAGTGTCGTGGGGTCAGGGGTTAGTCCCTGGCCCTTTTTCATTCAGCAGTATAGATGTAGGCTGAAGGCAATGGACCTAAGCCTGATGTCATCAGAAGTAAGGTGAAAAGCATTTATGAACTAGTCTGATCTTGTATGTGATGATAAATCTTGATTTTCTGAGTTGATTTTACAAGACGTAATTAAAAATTAGCAAAATGAAATAAACTTTTTTCTGTCTTCACCTCTGAGACAGCTCCAGTACACTGATGTGCATCGAGCTCTACACATTTTCCATAAGCTCCTTATTTAATCACTTGAAAACTATCCCACACTGCATCTCTAAACTGCCCACATGAATTTTTGACAGATACACTGTTATTCTACTGCTCTCTTCAGTGGAATATGTTATCTTTTTTTAATGAGTTTCAAAAATAACCCCAAAATACCACACTTAGGTGGAAAACTGCCATGACTGTTTAGCAAATCGTGCTTAAACCCCAAGATTTTCACTCCTCTCCCTACACAAGACCAAAATTAAAGCAGCTAATAGCCAACATGCCATATCAGTGTATTGCTCATTCACATACAAAAATCTGTAACAGGCAGTTGCTAAATTCACAATTAAATTAAGATTCTTCAGAGCACCTCCATATGACAAGTGTCTTCTAAAAACAAGATAAAACTTAGTGAAATTATTTCTGTAAATTTACAAGCCTTCCTTCAACTGTTATTATGCAACTGACCAAGTCAAAATATTATTCTCCAGCAGAAAATCCTCCACAGTGCAATTTATCTCAAGGAAGTCCTCAAAGATTCCTGGGAAAATTGCCGAAGGAACAAGAATTACCGTGCTGGAAAAACCTCAGAAGCATCCTAAAGCCTTTAGACTCTGCAGGCTTAACTCCCAGGCTGCTATACAGTCAGTGGCAAGACTGCTTCCTCCAGTGCTAAGCATGATATTCACCAAATGTCATGCCTTGGACTAAATCATCTCCTTTCATTCTGAGAAAGTGATCTCCATCAGCTCCTGCGTTTGCATCCTGCTACTGAATTCTGGTATCTGCTGTTCTTTGGGAAATAAAATATTACAGGAAAGAATATGCAATTTCTCAATGGTAGGAAGGGCCTTCCTGTGTCAATTCCGTGTACTGTGTTTAGATCAGTAAAGCCAAACTCTGCCACTACAACTACTCAAGTAATCCCACTAGCTGTGGAGAATATTCTAAAATACCACAGCACATTTTAACATGTAAATGGCAAACTGTTTGATGGTTTTCAGAACTTGCTGGTTTCCTGATTTTGTTCAGTTTTAGGGGAAGGGAAAACCACCTGACACTGGAATAAACAGGGAACAGCATCTTTTGCTCCTGCAGGCAGGTTCTTCCCACAGATGAGAGTTCAGGACACCATGAACAACACAAAACGTGTAACATGTAACACAAAGTATGCTCATAACTCTTTGGGTCATTTATAACAAGTGCAGTTTACTAAGAAATTATAATCTTGGTGTTATGCACAAAGAATTCTATACAACAGCCAATATTACAGTAGACATCAGCAAATAAAGGGTTGGGTTTTTTTCTTCTAACAAGCCTGTTTTTAACAGTAGCCTGATAATCTAAAACGTACAAGGAAAAATGTACCAAAATATTTGAAATGATTTAAACAATCTTTTTTCAGTTTAAAAATCGAAAATTGTAAGTCACCTGAAAATCACTGACCTTTTCTAATTTTTCAAAGTGTTCTCTGAGAAACTTCATGGGTCGGTCTGGCTTTGCTATGCAAAGGTTTACAATGCACTCTTTCAAAATCTGTTGGATGTTGTGCTTCTGAACATAGAGTTCACATCCCTTCAGGCTCTCGTCTTCTTCCACATTGCAGGAAGAAGCAGCAGCCATCTTCAGGCTTGTAAACAGCAAACAGACCTAGATAAGAAAATGGTGCAAGAAAGAGATGAGACAGTTCCCAAATCCTTTGCCAGAGATCTGTAGGAGCAAAGATACTGTAACTATTGCCTGTTGCCTATTCAAGTGCTATCAGTTCTGAACGTTTTATTGTCCTGGGTTTGTGCATGGA
>NW_010237713.1:19744-20181 GCF_000690775.1 Eurypyga helias
CTCTGTACGAACACACAAAAATGGCATTTTAACTCCTAGACTGCAGTCAGCCTTTGCAAATAACAGTGCCATTAATCATAAAAGGCCATGAGTTTAAAGGCAGCTATTAAATGATGGCATAAAGCCTTGCTTTCCTACTCCCTCAAAGGCAGCTATTAAATGATGACATAAAGCCTTGCTTTCCTACTCCCTCGGGGACTCCCTCCCCATCACCCGAATCTGTTTTCTGCATCAGAAGGATTTCTGGTAAATTTTGGCACCTTCCCCTTTCACAGGCAACGACCTTTCCCGGTGCCGGGGCAGATGGGGAGCAGGGGGCAGAGCTGCCCGCAGGGAAGTTTAGTAACTGGGAGAAAAACAACCCCAAACCCCTCTGTATTTCCCCCAGCGAGCATATGCCCGCCCCGTCACCAACCAACAACCGCGAGGCAGCTCTC
>NW_010237714.1:0-2635 GCF_000690775.1 Eurypyga helias
CCATTCTGTGATTCTATGAATCTTATATTAAGGACAACTATTCCTTTTGCTCTATCTATGAGAAAGAGAAAATGCACAGCTGGATAATGCACACATATGTACCAATGCAGCATTCGTAGCACCTGCATTCCCTTTTTTGTACCACTTACAGTGTCTTGTTCTGTGTTTTGGATCATACTATTTTGGAGGTCAGGCCCAAGTTTTTGTTCCACGGTCCTATTGCACCTAACACATTAGTTAGGGTCCTTGATCACAGCTGCCAGACACTATGGCAGTACAGCAGTACACAAAATGCTTGTTTTCAACAAACTGGCAAAAGCACCTAAGAGCACTTATGCCCACAGTAGTCACGTCAGTATGGCACAGAAATACTAGGGTTTATATACCTGCATTTAATTTCAGTTACACACAGCATAAAAATTATTTTCAGAAGGAGAAAGAAAACCCTCGTTTGTTGCTTGCTGAAAAGAGTCCATTTCATTTATGCAAAGGCAGTAAGCAGTATCCAGGTACAAATAGTAAGAACATGACATCATTGAGCAACTACACCACAGGAAGGCCTCTTCTTGTCCTAAGTTTTTCTTCACACAGTGATAGAGATTTGTGAATAGTCACTCTCTCACACTGAAGTCTTACATAATCAAAGTATACAAAGCAAGGAAAATATGTGATTATTAGTTTAATTTGCATTTTAGCTTATTACCTGAGAGCAAGTTAGCAAGTTTAAACATTTAATGGTTTATTCTCAAAAGCACTCTGACGTATTTAGTACAATTGTGCTGGTTTTGGCTGGGATAGAGGTAATTTTCTTCATCATAGGTAGCAGGTTGCTATGGTTTGGATTTGTACTGAAAACAGCATTGGTAACACAGGGATGTTTTAGTTACTGCCTGAACGGTGCTTACACACAGTCAAGGCCTTTTCTGCATCTCACCCCACCCCACCAGCGAGTAGGCCACGGTGCACAAGAAGTTTGGGGGTTATAGCCAGGACAGCTGACCCAGCTGGCCAAAGGGATGTTCCATACCACGACATCATGCTCAGCATATAAAGCTGGTGAAAGAGGAAGGGGAAAACATTCAGAAGGATCGTGTTCGTCTTCCAAGAAACTGTTACGTGTGATGGAGCTCTGCTTTCCTGTAGAGTGCTGAACACCTGCTGCCGATGCGAAGAGGTGAATGAATTCCTTGGTTGCTTTGCTTCTGTTTGTAGCTTTTGCTTTACCTATTAAACTGTCTTTATCTCAACCCATGAGTTTTCTCACTTTTACCCTTCTGACTCTCTCCCACCCCAACCTACCAGGTGAGAGTGAGCAAGCAGCTGTGTGATGCTTAGTTGCTAGCTGAGATTAAACCAGGACAACAATTGCCTCTACATACACTGACATAACTAACTGACTGCCTGCCTGCCTCCCTCCTTCAAAGAGTCTTTTTTTTAACCCCAAATTAAGCTCAAGGTACAAGAAGCATAAATAATTTCTATCATACTGCTGCCTACAGAAAGTAACTGGAATTAATATATCTGCTACAAAAATTAAGTACAAAGACATTATTTTTCACCACAGTCAATTTGCAGTTTAAATTAGGCAGAGAAGCAACTACTTGCTGGATGTATATTTCCATTTATAAAGGCCTTTTCTTACATTTGCAAGGGTCGAGTGCAAGCACTGCGGGAGATTCCTGTGTGACCTTTATCTGCAATTTGATCCTTGCATGGCACACTGTCTAAGCATTACACGGTACTATGATTTAATACTGCACATGCACTTCAGCCATTACAAATTATGGACTATTTAAAGGCATATGACTGTGACCTAGAGAGGCAGAAAAGCGTTCAAAACAGCACTATATTTTGGGTTTGGGAGGGGTGAAGTTGAGTTGGGGTAGATTGTAAAAAAGGTAATTTGAAAAAGAAGAGGCTCATCAAAAAGGGTTAAAAAAATGGCCATTGACAATTTAAAAATAAGTAAATTGTATACATTCGATAAACAGTCATGCTATTTTAAAGCCTGAGACTAAGAAAGTGTAGAGGTATCTGTTTTTTCTCCAATTTTTCATAGCACTAGAGGGGAAAAAAAATAAAATGAAGTATGATAGTGAAAATATTAAGGTAACACTTGCCACCTCCTCAAGCACGCTACTGAACGATACTAGTTGAGAAAACAACGCCCAGTAGAATTCAGTGAAAACAGCCTCATATCATGTGTTTCATTTCAGGCTGGGTTTGCTTTTGCCCTTCCTATTCTTTTTAGGTAAAAACACACGCAGTTATGCAATCCCCTAGTAAAATCTGTAAGAAGTGCTCCCCCCCCCCAAGCATGCTCACGCAGGAATAGGGAAATTGCTCGCCCGCATCACGTCCTGCGAGACTCGCAGCTGTCAGCGGTGCAGACGCACGCTCCTCACGCGTGCCCAGGACACACTCCCGCGTGCCCAAGCCTCCCCGCGCAAGATTTTCACCCGGGCGCAAGAGCTTTTCCCCGGGTCTGAAGAAACACGCGACACCGCTGCCGATGTGGGGTGCGTGCGCGTGCGTGTTCGTTTTCAAACTACCTAGCCAGGGTGGCAGATTATTTCACAGGGTCCTGCTTCGCCCTGTTTTCCACCCCAGAGCGCCGCGCTTGGCTTTACGCCCG
>NW_010237715.1:0-7227 GCF_000690775.1 Eurypyga helias
AGCTCTGCCCGCCCTGCTCCTGCCGCCTCAGAGCGTGCGGGGCGACCCGCAGCGGGGCATCGCGCCCGCCGTCATCCTCCCCGGCGGAAAGGGACACGTGCCCCACGGGGCTGCCCGTTGGCCGAAGCACTGAAAAATAACTGAGGCGATTTTAGTTGATGTCAAGGAGTCTGTCGTGGAGACCTCCCGCGCTCACCTGAGGCGGCGGGGAAGGAGCCGCAGGGTGGGACAGCAGGCTGCTCGTGTGTGCTGTGAACCCTGCGTTGAACGCTCACCTGGTGCGGAGCCCAGAAATCAGAGGGCAGAGCCCAGAGCCACGGCTCTTCCAGCTCAAGCCCTTGCCGCCGACAAGGCAGTCCTTTCACTGTTAATTTTGCGTTGGTTGCTACGCGGTGGTACCGCATCAGTGATGGTTTCTTCTCCTTTCAGCATGGATCAGCCGGCCGAGTCACTCGTCTGTGTTGGCAAGGTACGGATCAAGTAGAGAAAGGGTGTACCTGCTTCTCAGCGAGTGGCCTATCCACACAGCCAGCGGCTTTCTCCCACCTTTTCAACATGTGTTGATGAAGTTTCCCTAAACTTTTAAAGTTCTCAGTGAAGGAGAGTCCTGCATTGCAAATTGAAGCATGCCCTGAAGGCAGGTTTGCTTTTGCTAGCTTTCACCGGTGTATTTATCTACAGGTTCAGAAGCACTGTCCTCTAACAACAAAAAGATGGCTACCCTTTCTTTTTAAATGGCTTCTGTGCCCTGTAGTCAGCATTTTTAATCTGTGCTGTGGTCTGGATTAGATTCCACAGGCAAAATGTGTGGGTGATTGTAGATGTAACAGGGCTGTGGGCACTTAACATAATGGCCTGATCCTGACGATTCCTTCAGATTCCTGGGACTTTGCAGGGGTTTTATGGGTCACTATTCAACCTGAGAACATAAGAAATGCTGTAACAGGCCATAGCAAATATCTAGCCCAGTGGACCAGGCAAGAATAAAAGAGTAAGGCAAGTACATGGTAATCCTTCCCTGGTGTCCTGGTTTAACTAAACCCAGCACACCTGGCTCACCTTCCTGCTGCAGCTCGGGAATTTCTGAAGTCAGCTGTGTTGATAAATGTGAGTCCTGTGCTTTGTCAGATCCCCAGTTTAAAGAGGTGAGGGATTTAGTGTCCTATCTGGGAAATGTGAAATAGCACTGAAACTGTAGTATGTGAGCTGTGCTGTGCTATGCTAGTCTGGCAAATATGAAGTCATTGTGAAGACATGTCACGACCTAGTGAGCAGGGGCTAACTGTGAGGATTGTGTCATCTGGGGAAACAGAGAAGCTGCAGCTTATCTTTCTTCCAGCAAGGATGCTGAAAGAGACAGGGAAAAGACTTGATGTGAAACCAAGAAATGTGAGACAGGATGCCTCCCAGGTACTCAGAGGTCAGCTCTAATTCATTTATTATAAGTCTCTGCAAACACAGAGGTTAAAAAAAAATAATAATGAGTCTTGAAGAAGAGCTGTTCCAAGAGGAAAGGAGTATGAAAGACCCAGCCAGAGTGGCAACTAAAGTTGTGGTGCTACCACAATTACTTTAAATCATTTGAATCTAAACATGCTATGGGTTCTATGTTCTTGGTTCCTTCCCTGTGTTGGTGTTAAATGTTTGTAAAGGATGGATTTGCCTGAAAATTTACAAGGGAAAAGCTAGGTTTTCCTTCATAGACAGATGTCCTGAAAAGACAGATCAGTCCCTTGATCCAGCTAGTCATGTGTCCTCAGGACCACTACTGTTGGCACAATGTAGTAACAAGGATGCGTAGCTAAGGCTGTGGAACTGTGCTTTCAATGGAAATGCATGCCTAGACTGGGAATGTCAGAGTGCTATCAAACTGTAAGGTTTGTCCCTGTATTGAGATCGCCTTGATTATCTGAGGTCACATCACATCAATTCCCACCAATCCATCAGAAGGCTCTAAAGCACAGAAGTGGGATCTTAACATCTGCTTCATATGGAGAAAGGCTGGTACACAATGGCGTTTAGTAGCACCTTTTTGGCAAAAAAGGCAAACTGGAAGTCTAAAGTGGTTTTGGTTTTTATTTTTTTTTATCTTAATATCACAATTTTTTTTTTTATATCACAGGGTTTGATGTAACAGCGAAGAGACATTGGACAGAAAGAAGCATAAGCAAGTAAGGATTTTATGTCTATTGAAAATGCCTAAACCTCTGAATTTTAGTGTGCTTCAGAGTCTTACTAAAATGTTTTTGATTATTGAACTCCTATCCATATCATAAGAGTGTCCGGATAAGAATAGGGAGGTTTATTTGTTAGCATATGCATTACAGTAATTTTTTTCTCTTTATTAGTTATATTTTCTTCCCTGTACTTGAAATTTTTTTTTCCCCAGTATACAGTAGGTTTTGTATCTAATTAAGGCTGCGATTGTTTTGGTAAGGACAGAATATTGCAATTTCCCAAATTTTAATAAGAAGAATATTTTAACTGAATAATAAATGACATTTTTAGAAAGGAAATCTTTACAATAGACTTCGGTACAGAATGTTCTATGTGACTTCTGGATCTTGTTTTCATTTTCAGTGTCTTTATTGTCTTTCCCAAAAAAATTGATTTAACAATGCTCTATTCACTTATGTTAGTTTATTAAATGTTGTGGTTATAATCTCTATGGAATCCTCAGTTAATTGTGTTCTTAGTTCCGTAATGGTATGCAAGCATTTTTTTCCTGTTGTGATGTTGCCAGGAAGGCCTTTTTTAGGTTTGACTGTAATTGTCCACCTGACAA
Organism: Eurypyga helias; assembly: GCF_000690775.1. Classification (NCBI taxonomy): domain Eukaryota; kingdom Metazoa; phylum Chordata; class Aves; order Eurypygiformes; family Eurypygidae; genus Eurypyga; species Eurypyga helias. The sequence goes on from NW_010237715.1 coordinate 2,786, forward strand.
TAGAAATGCACATATTTTTTTACATACAGTTTTTATTACTGCAGTCCATACGTATCTTGAGGTGACACCACACACTAAACACATTTCCAGCAGCTGAAGAGTGAAAAACTTCTTACTGAGCAATATTACAACTTCAGTTTCTTCCTGTGGAGCCCCATTGCCTTTAGATCTCTGTCCTGACACTCTTCAAAGCTTCAGCTTAGATTACTCTTCTGTTCCATCAGCATGTTATTCAAAAATAACCATATTGTCATAAGATAATTATAACATTAGAGAGTCAGTCCATCGGCAAAATGAATGTTCTTCAAGAAATTAGAAATCACACCACTCCTAGAGTCAGGTTTATATGTAACTTGAAGGATTTGTGTCAAAGGTGTTCCTAGCAAAGTGGACTTTACTGTCTGAGCACGTGAGTGTTACCTGTCTGTAAGTCTCAGTATATGTAGCTCTCATCAACCAACACACTATTTTCAGGTCAAATAAAAAGGTTTTTCCTTGTGACAGCTAGAGTTTGTGAATAGTGTGCTATTAAGGGGTATGGCTCTAAGAACTCATCGCGCTCTTGCCGTTATAGGAAGTTGTTTTTATTACAGTATGGACAGCTCTCACTTTATGTTCATCAGTAAATCTTTATTGCAGTATGAATGTATCTCCTAATTTCTTTATGCTCTGAGATATTTCTGTTCATCTCTCGTAAATAAACCGTCTAACTCCTGTCTCTTAATATTCATAATCTGAAGGGCTTTTCTTTCTGGCTGCTTAAGCAGCTGACACAGTAGGCGTTGTCTGTGGGTGTCCGGGAACATGCTAGAAAGACAACTATCTTAAACTGAATTACAGAATAGTAGATAGCCAAGTTTGTGCTATTGGGGTTTTCCTAACCATTGCCATAGACAAAACCAGATTCGCAGCAATAGGTTTTGCTATCCTAAAAGTTGTAGACAGCTGATTCTTGTCATGTTTTGGTATGCTTTGATAATAAGAGGCAAATGTCCTGTGAAACAAACTGAACAAAGCACAATTGGTGGGACTTCCCATATTTCTTGCATCTTTCTGTTCTGTTAAGTGCTTCCAGACATTATTAAGGAGTTGATTCTGAATGTGGTTTGTCAGCATCTTTGTCCATTTCTAGCCCATATTCTAATCTGGAAAATCTGTAGATAGGCACAAGACATGGCATCTCTACAGTCTCTAGGCACAGCCTAACAGACAATATGATGGTCAAATTGTTTCACACTGTCAGTGATTTTTAAATTACAGAATTTCTCAAATGTTGTTTGTCCTTTCATATTCTTACCCTATTGGTAGTTATTAACTAACATGTAAATACCACTGCAAAATCACTGTGCAAAATGAGTTGTGATCCAGTCACCCTTTCACCCAGTCTTTTCAGATTTTCTGTTCTGCCTCCATGGTGTGTTATTTGAATGCATTTCTGAAGTGCATTAAACAGCACAACTTGTATCTCTATGGTTCTTGATTATGCCTTTCCTCTCCGGTGGTAAAAATTCTTTTAATTATTTAAAACCTGTGTTTGCTTTGTCAGTTAATGATGACAAGTTCCAAAAAGTTTCCTTGTGTGTGGACTGCACAAGAGCTTTTTAGGCATCATCTTATATGATGTTCAAAGTGATTCTTGGGTCAAAGAAAGCAATAAAAACTTTGTAAAGACCTTGACAGCTCCTTTAGGCCTTTGGAATAGGTTTATAAGGCACAATTTCCATTTTAAGTTTCCAGGACTAAGCTGGTGCATGTGTGCCTTCTTCCCAGGCCATCATATGCCTGACCATAAATACCAAGATTTTAAATTTGACTGGATTTTAGGGGAAGACTGCACAGAAAAGAGAGGCAGGACATGATCTGTTCCAATAGGGTGAGTGACTAAAGAGATGTACTAATTATTTATAGCAAGGTGTATTACCTTGCTGTAGCCCAGATTGAGGATAATAACAAAGCAGTAACTGAAGCCATATCATTGTCTTCATTCAACAGGAACAAGGTCTTCTTGCCACCGAGAAGCTCCACTTGAATAACACATATTAAAAAAGAGCGTCTTGTATTACAAAAAACTCCAAGGCAAACATGAGCTGTTGTTTGTGTTCATGTAAAAGCTTCCTCAGGATCTCAATCCAGAAAAATTGTTCCAATATCCATTTATTTTTTAAGAGATTGGGTACATTCGATGTCTTTAAGCTGCCTCTCATTTTATATTTTCATGTTAATTAGGGCTACTCCACTCCACTCCATTGGATTTGCTAGCTATTTGTTGATGAGAAAGAAAACGTGCTTGGGACTGTTTCAGTTCCATTGCGATGACCATACTGAAACCCAGGACATGTTGACTGTAGAAGGACCTCTTTTAGAATGCTAGTGAGTCCTGGCAGAGAGCCACCAAACATGATACTCTTGATTTAGAGTAGGCCTTATCTGCTGAGACTGGTAATTACCTCCTGCAGGTGGGTGGCTTGTCTGGCCAGTCATCATGTCTGAGCATAGAGCAGTGTTCAAAGTTTGCATGATCTAATGAGCTGGTAGGTAATTTGGAGTTCTCTGGAAAGTAGTCATTTTCTCAAAGATTTCCTCACTCAAATATTCCTGTTATTACAAACTTTTAAAAAATAATAACAAGGCAGATAAAATGATTAGGTGAAAATGCATATTAAGAGAATTAGAGCTTATACTTCTGGTTTTGCCTAACATTACATGGAGGGTTTCATGACCCTACTGAAATCATTAAGAATTCTCTCACTGACTTGGGTACAGACAGGACTCTACTAGTAGGGAGTATGTGAAATGCTTTTAATGGCAGATGAGCTGGGATGATAAATGGGTACAGCACTTGCGTGGATTCAGTAATTTTCATAGTGAACTCAAAAGAGAGATGCTGGGCGACATTCCTCTCATACCTATTTCCACTTTCTTTTAATATTTACTTTAGATGAGTGCATTGAATCATCGTGAAATACTATCAGCTGAAACACCAGTGCTGTGCTGATTATGTGCAATTGTTTATCTAGTTTTCCATTACTGCAGAGCTGGCGGTTCCTCTCTCGATAAGGTAGTTAGTACAAACTAATGCCAGATGAAGCAAACGTGACTCCTGCCAAGGCATTGTTTGCGCTCTGTGTTGAAGACACAAAGTCCTAAGCAACTTCCGCTCTTAATTAGAGTGTTGCAGAGCCTCCAGGCCTTCCTAAGACTGTTTACCTTGTAGCCTAAGAGTATTAGTATTTGAAAATTTGTCTTTTATATTTTCTTTGTCATTTTGCCTGTCCTTTCTGAGAACCCAGGTTCATGCCTGTTTCTCCATGGCATGTATGTCTGTGAACGTATTAAATCTAATAGAATCATAGAATAGTTTGGGTTGGAAAGAACCTTTACAGGTCACCTGGTTCAACCCCCCTGCAATGAGCTGGGACGTCTTCAACTCAATCAGGTTGCTCAGAGCCCTGTCCAGCCTGACCTGGAATGTTTCCCCGGATGGAGCAACAGGTTCAGTACCTCTCTGGGCAACCTGTTCAGTGTTTCACCACTCTGATCGTAAAAAATTCCTTTCTTATATCTAGTCTGAACGTACCTTCTTTTAGTTTAAAACCATTACCCCTTGCCCTGTTGCTATAGGCCCTACTAAAAAGTTTGCCCCCATCTTTCTTATAAGCCCCCTTTAAGTATTGGAAGGCCACACTAAGGTCTCTCTGGTGCCTTCTCTTCTCCAGCGTGAACAACCCCAAGTCTATCAGCCTTTCTTCATAGGTGTGCTCCAGCCCTCTGATCATTTTTCTGGCTGTCTCTGGACCTGCTTCAACAGGTCCCTGTCTTTCCTGTGCTGAGGACTCCAGGACTGGACACAGTACTGCAGGTGGGGTCTCACAAGATCAGAGTAGAGGGGCAGAATCACCTCCCTCGACCTGCTGGCCATGCTGCTTTTTTTATAGCCTAGGTTATAGTTGGCTTTCTGGGCTCCAAGTGCAGAAAGTTGGATCATGTCCAACTTTTCATCCACCAGTATCCCCAGGTCCTTCTTTGCAGGGCTGCCCTCAATCCCTTCATTGCCCAGCCTGTATTGATACTGGGGGTTGCCCTGGCTCAGGTGCAGGACCTTGCACTTCGCCTTGTTGAACCTCATGAGGTTCACACGGGCCCACTTTTTGAGCTTGTCCAGGTCCCTTGGATGGCATCCCATCCCTCAGGTGAGCCAACTGCTTGGTTTTGTCTGCAAACTTGCTGAGGGTGCACTTGATCCCGCTGCCTATGTCATTGATGAAGATATTAAACCGTACTGGTTCCAGTATGGACCCCTGAGAGACACCACTTGTCACTGATCTCCATCTGGACGTTGAGCCGTTGACCATTACTCTCTGGTTGCAACCATCCAACCAATTCCTTATTCACCAAATATCAGGTTCCCTCTAATTATCTTACAAGAAGGGTCGGAGGGAAGA
>NW_010237716.1:0-14067 GCF_000690775.1 Eurypyga helias
GGTTGGCGTTCGTGCCCGGTGTTATCGGTACTGCCCGCTACGCGCCAAACCAACCCAAATCTTTTCGAAATTCCTTCTTCAGCAAAATGCTGCCGACCACTTCGGTGAACTCTCGGAGCCAGGGCAACGGCGCGCTGAGCCCCCGGGATGCCGCGAGGCATACGGCGGGAGCGAAGCGCTACAAGTACCTGCGGAGGCTCCTCCACTTCCGACAGATGGACTTCGAGTTTGCGCTTTGGCAGATGCTTTACCTCTTCACTTCACCGCAGAGGGTCTACAGGAACTTTCACTACAGGAAACAGACGAAGGACCAATGGGCGAGGGATGATCCCGCCTTCTTAGTACTTCTCAGTATCTGGCTCTGCGGTGAGTGCCGGGGAATAGCCTAAGAGAGGGAAGGGAGGTGTACGGATGAACACTCGTGGCCCTTCTGATAACACACACATGTGAAAAAGGACCCATCCGTGTGGTTTATCTGTTAATCAAAGTAGAATGTGAAAAAATGGCCTAACCTTTTGGAAGCTAAGGTGAAAATTAGAAAAAAGAGGAGGTGCATCTAATGCTATGTAGTCTTGAATTAATCCTTCTGTTGCAACCCGTTTACTATTGCATTTCAAGTTATGTAGCTCCCTGTAGCTTCACAGGCAGTAATAAAACTCCACGCTACACAGCAATGCTTTAGTTTAAAAATACCGAACATCTGATTTACCCATTACGGATAAAACACCAGAGAGATTCTGTTTATTGCAGAATTAAGTTATAAACAAAGTGTCTCATGTAATTTTTAGACCGAACTGCGAACGCAGTAAGTATTATCCTGGTCATCTGCTGTTGTGTAGCATGTTGCTGTTGGTAATATCAAAACTGTTAGCTCTCAAAATACGTATCACCACATGCATGGTTTCGGTTAACCAGGAGCTTTTATAAAACAAAGAACACTCTACTGTAGCATTGTGTGAATGTTTAAGAAACAGTTTGGACAGAGCAATACACTTTGCTGTTGCATCGTTGAGCCCAAGTACAGATAAGTGTTCCTCGGTCTGTGAAAGGGATTATATTAGGAATAAATTGCATTATACCTACCATTCGGTGGAAAAAATGAGCTGTTGGGCTGAAAGTCTCAGGGAGAAAAATAATGAAACTGGAGATTTTATAACAGCGTACTTGGAAAACTGTTACCAGTTTAAGGTCTCATGCTTGCTCTTCCACCACTAACTTCAATCACCTTTTTGCCCTTTCAGTGTCTACTGTAGGATTTGGGTTTGTGTTGGACATGGGGTTTTTTGAAACGATAAAGCTGCTGCTTTGGGTTGTCTTCATCGACTGCGTAGGTGTCGGCCTCCTGATTGCAACTCTAATGTGGTAAGTAGTGATGTCCAAAACGGAGTACAATATTGCTGTTGGGACACAGACACCCCCGCTGCTGTTTGCAAGACCCAAAATTATAAAGGGCAAAATTATAAAGTAGAAACACAGACTGGTTTGGGTTGGAAGGGCCCTTAAAGACCATCTAGTTCCAACCCCCCTGCCATGGGCAGGGACACCTTCCACTAGACCAGGTTGCTCAAAGCCTCATCCAGCCTGGCCTTGAACACTTCCAGGGATGGGGCATCCACAGCTTCTCTGGGCAACCTGTTCCAGTGCCTCACCACCCTCTCCGTGAAGAACTTCTTCCTGATATCCAATCTAAACCTCCCCACTTTCAATTTAGACCCGTTACTCCTTGTCCTGTCACTACAGGCCCTTGTAAAAAGTCCCCCCCAGCTTCCTTGTAGCCCCTTCAGGTACTGGAAGGTGCTATAAGGTCTCCCCGGAGCCTTCTCTTCTCCAGGCTGAACAAGCCCAACTCTCTCAGCCTGTCCCCATAGCAGAGGTGCTCCAGCCCTCATTCCAACTCAGTCCAACCAGTTGATATCCTTCTTATGCTGAGGCCCCCGGAGCTGGACACAGTATGAACAGCTCATTTCTTCTAGAGCTGTTTCATCTTCAGCAGTAACGCCTAATAAGATCTGTAGTCATCAAAAAAAATGTCTCCATTCCATATTTTGGTTGAACAGCTTAAGCAGAGTAAGCCTGAGGATGGCTGTTTAGGTAGCGCAGCATACGACTGGCCCATGCTGAAGATTTCAGCTGTTTGTAGAAACAAGCAGCGTCTGTTCTGTGTCACACGCTGGCTCTGTTGGTCCTTGCTGCCAGTCTTCTCCCGTAACGGCCAGAGAAGGGGAGAGGCACTGGCGAGTCAGTTTATAGCCCAGGCCTCAGCACGTTACGGAAGCACCCTGCACCAGAAAGGGAACTGTGAAACAGCAGGGAGTCTCTGAGGCAAGGTGAGGGCACCAAAGGAATTTTTATTTTACCAGGAGCTTAATGCTGGTCGGAAAAGGGATAGAGGCCTTTCAGACAGGGACCTCAAGAACTGCTTGTAACAGCAGAATTCAGGATGAGGCAGATAGAAGAACTGTAGCTGGGAGATGAAAAGTCCATCTGACCTACTCTCCTGTCTGGGACAGCTACCCATGAACTGCTTGGGTGAGCATATGGCAGTGATTTCCCCCCATCCTCCAGCAACTTGGGATGCAGTCTCCAGAACCAGGAGGACTTCAGGATCTGCTGGTTTCCCTTTGTCCTTTAGTCAGCTTCCTGCAGGCCTAAATGCCAGTCCCCTGGCTCTGGTTTGGTTCAGGTCCCTTCTTCTGGTGCAGGCTCACCTCCTTTTTTTTTTTCCAAAAACTTCCCCCATTCCTAGGGAGTCTAAATCCCTTCTTGCCTCACTTTGCCTTGCACCCGGGCTCTGCCTCTTCTGACCCTGCCCTTGGCATGGACCACATCAGAGAAAGCGGCTGTGGAAGCTCCGGTCTCTTCATTTCTGAGCGTGTGTCGGCTTCTTGTTCCCCTTCTGCTGACACCCAACAACTCGCCCTATGCAGACCTTCAGCTGAAGGCGAGGAAGCCTGGAGGCTCACTCTGTAGCCTGCGGCAGCAGGCAGCACACCTTCTGTTAGCGCTGCCGTTGGGTTAAGAACGGGCCCATCTCGCGGGACGCTAGCCTGCCCCTGAGACGTGCCAGTTCTGCGGGGCCAAAACACCACCTCTCGGTCAGCTGCGCTTTGCCGAGGTCATCACCGGGCGGGTACAGCCGGAAGCGGCACGCTGCCCGGGAACTCGCACCCGCACTGGTAAACGGTAGCGCCCGTCTATTTCAAGCGAGAGTTGTGGTGTATTTCATCTGCCCGCTGAACGCGAGGGCTGCCATCACTGGTAACAAAGGCGTTTTAACGGTAGTCTGGGCTGCGTGATTCTTGCCTGTTTTAATCCTGGGCAGCAGAAACTTTGTCAGGATACGGAGTTGGGGGTCACATAAGGCTTAGTATTTTGGGGGTCAGGGTTACAGGCTCACATTCTCCTTTCATGCAGGTTCATTTCTAATAAGTACTTGGTGAAGCAGCAGAACAGAGACTACGATGTGGAGTGGGGATATGCCTTTGATGTGCACCTGAATGCTTTCTATCCTCTCCTGGTCATTCTGCATTTTATCCAGCTCTTTTTCATCAACTGTAAGTAGAGTATTTTGTGCTCTCTGCTCCAAACTCATGCTCTAGTGAAACAGCTGAGAGCGGTTGTCTCTTTCAGATGTCATCATATCCGATTCGGTCATTGGGTATTTTGTTGGGAATACGTTATGGCTGATTGCAATCGGCTATTATGTCTACGTGACATTCCTAGGATACAGTGGTAAGTGATGGCACCTACTTCTCTCTTTGCTTGACTGAGACCAAGAGGGTGACTTCAGCCTACTCACTCAGTCGTAGTCTGTTAATTTGTACAGCAGAGGCTCAGCTGGGTGTCAGAGTTACCCTTTCTTTGAGACACCAATCCGTTTCCAGCTGGGTGGGCATCTTAGCCAAAGGACTTATATTCTTCACCCTACCCCAACTTCCCTTCTTCTATCAGACCTGCAGTATCACAACTTGTTCTTCTTGTTATTTTGTAAATCCACCTTGGAATGTTTGCATCTTGGTGAATTTAAGACTATAGCTGTAGGTGGAAGTCTCCTGGGGCATTACCTGTACCCCTTACCTGTGGCCAGGGTAGGACGGGTAGGGTGGAGAGGGGAAGAAGGGTGGCAGAGCAGCTCTGTCTTCCTTGCTGACTTTCCCCAAAGTACCTTTTTTTGAAAGAGCACTGCCTCACAGTGGCTTCACTGTCGCTTCTGTTTCAGCCCTGCCCTTTCTGAAGAACACAGCTATTCTCCTGTATCCCTTCGCCCTTCTCGCCCTGCTCTACCTGATCTCGTTAGCGTGCGGATGGAACTTCACCAAGATGCTTTGTTCCTTCTACAAATACAGAGTGAAATAAAACCTGGACTTCATGGATCTAGTGTTTATTTGGTTTTATCTGGGCTGTCTTCACAGTAAAGAACAAGTTAAGAGCATTTTGTAAATGGTTGTAAATTTCTCTTTATTGTAGATAATTGTAAAAAAAGTTTGAAGTGTCCTTTTTTTTATTAAAATAAGTACAACAGTAAACATGTTAGCAATTTTGTTCAAATACTTTTGCAGTACATTCCTAAAAACAAGTTACTTGTATGTCTCTGTGGCTTAAATTTAACTGCAACGAGTCTATTCTAGCACGATGCGTACTGCAGATACCTTGCATCTCCTGGCATAAGCTCTACGTGATGAGGGTTTCAGGTGACATGGAGAAGCAGTTTCATTTAATACTGGAATACCTTGCCCTGGGACTGAGTGGGAGTAGGGATCGCAGTAGTGTTGCAGCGGCAAAGCAACCACTGTGCCTAGATACGGAACTGTCCCCTCCTTCGTGAGAGAACTTGGGAACAGGTTGATTGGAAGGACTACGTCAAAGAGAGGCGGGCAGCCCTGGCACGCAGGAGAAACGGGGATGAAAGGCACAATGAACGTGACCCAGATCAGGTTTCCAAATATAGCAGCAAGTTTTTAAACCCGCTCTCCAGCACTCCCGTGGGCGTTACTACCATTGCTAGGCCCGCCCGTGCGGGCAGCAGGCTGACGAACGTGGAAGGAAAGTCCCGGTTTAGCCTGGCTGCCCGGCGGGCTGGCGGCAGCACCTACAGCCGGGAGGGCCACAAGGCAGGAGCGTGAACTGACGGTCACAAACAATACCTTCTGGGAAATGAAGATGGCCCCTTTCCAAAGCAGAGCGGTCGCTATGACGCACGGGCACTAGGGTTCTGTTTCCAAACAACGGAAGGGTAAACTGGTTACAGTAAGACTTCACATTTCAGTACTAGAATTCCATCTCTAAGGAAAAGCTATTTCTCTTAAAATACCAAATATGCTGGCAGTGCATCTTACAGTACTGTGTTTCAGCCACTGTTAAGGCTTGAAGAGACTCATGTCTCCCCGTCTCAGCAGATACTGAGCAACCTCCCCCCTTTCACAAAGAATGCGGTTTCCACGGAAGGTGGGGGATTCTGGTGAGCACCTGCTCCCAGCCCGGCTGGCAGCACGAGCTCCCATCCGCAGGCAGCTGCGGCCCAGCTCAACAACTCCTCCCCACCAGGAAGCCCAGCACCAGCCATCGCCCGCTTCAGCTCAACGGCAAAAACGCTTCAGATTCAGGGCCCTGTGGTGCAGCGCCATCCAAATCAACCAAGGGCCTGCATCCCTTCCCTTCAGGGATACTACACATTTGTCCCCTTGAAAGGTGGCTGTGGCGTTCTCAGAATGAAGCCTCGTTAAGTTCTGGCTGCTCCCGTCACAGCAGGAACCGGCAAACCCCTTCAGACAGTGCGCTACAGTCAGAAAAGCGACGCTCCCAAAGGCGACGTCGGCAGGCCCGTGGGGGCTGTTTTACAGCAGCCACCAATGCCAGCCCAAAAACGCCAGTGGCTCAGTAGCCTTTCAGCGTTATGCTGGTGACTGTAAAGATGATTTAAAAACAGGGGGGTTTCCCCCCTTTCTACTACTTTTGCTTGCTTTAGCTTTTTCAGAATACATCCTTCCTAGCAAGGACAAATACTTCAGGGGAGCAAGGTCTGAAGAGACACAATTCTTTTCCCCCCTCCAAGACTAATATTTTCCAAGTCAGAAGCAAACTACAAACTACCACAACACCTCATCTGGAGCAAGAATCTCCAACAAAACCCAGATATTTCTGAAACAATAACATACTTAGGAAAAATGCAGTTAACACTGCTGTTGAGGTTTGCCCAAGCCGGACCACACTCCAGCCCATTCAAGGAATCGTGCATCGCACGGGCAAAGCGTAAATTGCTTTGCTCTGCACTGACTCAAGGTATTTAAAAACTGCTTTTGAAAGAGCTAGACGAGAAGCAACGTGGCAGAAGTGTCCAGTCTTTTATTGGTCCGTGAATCATATGTTTGTCTGAATTTTTCTAAACCATCTTTCAGTTAAGAATAAACAAACGTATTTATAGGAATATTTTCTATCAGTGCAAAACCACATTTGAGATGCCTGCAAAAGCACAAAGCCTTAGACAGTGCTTTAGAAACACTCCTTAAAAAGTGCTGATTGGGGATCAGGTCCTGTTCACATTATGTACAAAGTTTTCAGTAGGACCACCCACCGAAGGAGCAAAGCAAGGTTATACAGAGTGTCTTGTGTGGCCTCGGTCCACAGCAACCCTGATCGGCGCGGCAACGCCAGTGCTCACATGAGCCCGCCTGGCTGGCATCCAGTATAACAAGAGTAATTTGCCCAGCTACTGAAGGTTTTGGGGAATGCCTTGGGTGTCACAGAAGTTCTCTTTTCTGAAGCTTCAACAGCATCAGAGGGAGCTAACATAGGATCATAGGATAACGCAGTGCATTTTGAAACACTTTCCATTATTTGATTACGCCAAGATTGAGTGGCCTGGAGGCCACAACAAAAATAAATGTAGGAAAAATCTCCCCAGAATCAGGTGATAGGTTGAAGATGTTGAGGAACTGGTGTGGCAATACTGTAACTTAGGACTGAGAGGCAGGAGAGCAGAGGAGCTCAGGAGCGTTTAACGCGTTAAAGCAGCCCCGAGTAGTTCCAACTCCGACTCGTACAGTGCAATAAAAACGCACCAACTAAAATTCGTTGTCTTTGATAAATTTCACGTTGACATTTTTGAAAACTAAATATAGAGGTAACACCAGAGTCCTGCAATCAACGGGATACGGGTTCTGTATGTATTATCAACGATTCCTCTTACCTACCGCGACACATCGGGAACGGCGATGCTTTGAGAATAAGCACACGGCTTTCCTCCTAAGGGGCATCAGTAGACTTGTGAACTCAGGGAAGATGAAAGTCACTGTCAGCAAAACTACTCATATTAAGAAACTGCAATATCTAAACGTATTCCTGCGATCTCAGTTGTAATAAATAGCTACAGCTGAAATTGCTTGCATCGTTCGCTCCCTGGCGCGGCCGAGAAGAAAACCCAAACGCTTTCTTAGACCTCTGCTAGCTAACGTGTGGTAAGAACCATTGCATGGCAGAAATTTGATGGCGTGGCACTATCCGTCTGATGAACTGGCCTGGGGCACCACAACAGGCTAGATCCACACGGGATTCCAAGCCCAGTCACCCATCTTCCGAAACCGAAGAATGAGCTCCGCTTAGGCGGCCAGTGCTTAGCTTATGCCCACAGTCTCTATGGGCGAGACGAACTTTCTGAGCACACGTCGTATTTACACCGTTGGATGCAATCAGAAACAAGTACAGAGGTCTCACTGGGTACCCTTCTGCTTTTCTTCAACTTACACCAGCCAGTCTACACTACTTTGCCCTGTGGCCTCGGACAGCACGGCTAAACCAACATGATTATGGTCGGCAGAAGTAGTTACGCTCTTAAACTTGATTTACTGCTGAACTATCAAAGCTACCCTCGGTTTTCCAACAGGGCAGAAGACAAGACAGGGTGACTCTGTATCCCAGTGGCGATGGCTTTCCACGTGCAGTGCTGGCAAGTGAGGTTTAGGCTCCTGCTCCTTGCAAACAGGCCACGAGAGAAGCCACATCTATTAGTCAAACTTCCATGCTGCAGATCGGAATTCAAGATCCCCACCATACATCAAAGGCCCAGCAACACCTTTAGTGCATCTGTGCCCTGACCACGAAGATGTTGGGGATAACAGAGTTGTTTTTCCACAGGGAAAACTGGGCCAGCTTTTGAGGCGTCAGCTCTCGTAGGCTGGTTCACAGCACAGCTGAGAATCCGCAGGCCAGGGCGGACGCCTCCCTCTAGTGTCAATCAGGCACTTCCGTTCCTATTCAAGGGAGGAATTTCTGCCCCTCTCTCTCTGACTGGGTAACTTAAAACCTTCCCATGCCTGTGTCCCTACATACAAGCACCTAAGCAGAAGGACTCCTCAGAGCAGTGGCAGCATTAGCACTGCAACACATCTGCTCTGGATTCAGTCCAAACCTCTCTCTGTTCCCGACCGAGTTTCTGGTTCCTTTAAGATCACTGTTGTTTCCCTTGAAACGAAAAGGCAGGGTACTCACGCTGGGCCAAATTCCTCTCCCACTCAGTTCATGTGAGTTAATGCACTGATCAGTAAAACTGAAACCTTGTTCTTGAACAACGGAATAAAAATAAACCTCAGATATCATAGAATCACAGAATGGTTGGGGTTGGAAGGGGCCTTAAAGACCATCTAGTTCCACCCCCCCTGCCATGGGCAGGGACACCTTCCACTAGACCAGGTTGCTCAAAGCCTCATCCAGCCTGGCCTGGAACACTTCCAGGGATGGGGCATCCACAGCTTCTCTGGGCAACCTGTTCCACCACCATCTCTGGGAAGAACTTCTTCCTGATATCCAATCTAAACCTCCCCACTTTCAAATTAAACCCATTACCCCTTCTCCTGTCACTACAGACCCTTGTAAAAAGTCCCCTCCCAGCTTCCTGTATTCACTGCATCTAAAACAAACACTGCAGTAACAGAACTTCTCAAAAGAGACCACTTTAGATCAAATGTACCTACCTACCATTAATTCTTCCAATAAAAGGTAACTTCTGTCACTCCAAAGCAAAGCTGGAGAATAATTTTTTTTTCTTCAGTACAGAAAATGAATTTGTCCAGGCTAGGAAATGTCTACAAAGGCTTTTAGAAAGAACTGTTTGGAATTGAAAAATTCTTCTAAAATGCAATGGATTCAATCTAAAATCACTGCAGATTCAGTACAGAATATGAAACAAGACGTTTCAGCATGCTTTTTATGTGGCTACAAACTGTACATACTGGAAATTCATAGCCCCAAAGAATAATTCTCTTCAGAACTCTGTAATGCCTCTGAACATCATTCAGATTCTGCGTACAAAACTATGTAATTTAGAAACTTAATCTTGGGGTTTTGTTAGACATGGCAGTATATTGGGAACATGGTATGTTGGCATCTCCAAAGAAAAATGTAGAAAGATAACTTAAGCTAGAGAATTCATAAAAAAAACTATATCAATTTAAAATTTTACTGCATAAAAATATGTACTTTTCAAATTATTTTAATAAATTAAATATCCCTAACATTTTTAATATATATCCCTGACAGTCTATAAAAGAGGGTTCTTGTTATAGAAAATAAAAGGAACTCCGAGAGTACCCCCTTCATAAAACATATTTAACAATAATTATATTTTCTTCTTCTTCAAGGAATGTAACAATATGTACAACTTCTCTGTGTTACTAGACTATGAAAACAGTACAGGTTAAGCCTAGCAGGGTTCTGTAACCATAAGATGGTCAAGTCACATTAAAGTGGAGGACAACCTAGGCCTCAGACGAACCTTATCGGTGCAGAGGAGCATCACTTTCTGGACGGATCAGACAAGAAGGGGTAAATACAATCTTCTCATCTACAGTAGATTTCACAAGAGGTAGAGTTCAAGTGAAAATGAAAGAAATTTGGAATAAGGTGCATGCTCAGAATTTTCGATTTGTGACTTGCTAAGGACGTCAGGTTTTATCGGAAAAGTTTTCAAGCATTCTTTCTTTTTCCTCTACAGCAGATTTCCAACATCAGTTTGTAAGTTTTTTAATGTGAATCTGAAACAGAGAATCAGAAAACAGAGGTCATGTTTTAGGGCATTACATTTTTCAGTAACATGAGGAAACTGTTCGCAGCAGTAGCCAAAATTTTGAGCTTCGAAGCACTGACAGAACGAAGAAATGCCACGTTTGTTGGTTTTAATGTTTAAAAGGTTATACCACCACTCACCTCATTCAGAATTGCCCAAACTGCTGAATTTTGTATTACTGAAAGCCGGAATGATGAAATAGGGTTTAGACTGGGGTCAACTGTTCCTTCAGCTATACCATTTTCAAATTTCCCTGCAAAAGAAGCCGAAGTATATCCCACATTAACTCCTGTTCAACAAAGTACAAAACCTGTGTCCAGAAAAAACCAAAACCATTCATCTGTAGCATCACAGTTCACAGGTGAATCCTGTTGCTGGTGGCTGTAGGGTTGACTGGTATCATTCCCGAAACAAAAGTCAGCCGGCGATTTTTGAGACCAGATTCAGCTTTGCAGCAGCAGAGAAAGTGGGGTGTATCATCAGAGCCCACCGGACTGAACAGGATTCTATGTAAGAATAAAAACTCTGGAACTGCCTAAGGGTATGGGGGGACACCTGCAACTCTGGGAAGATTTTGGCACAAATTTTCACTTAGTATCATGGAACTAAACATGGAGCCCCTGGTTTATGTGTTTTCAAGAAGGATTAAGGACAAGAACAATTCATGCCTAATGTATTCCTATTTAAAGGATCTCCAATTATATTAGGATGAATAAGGATCCAATTCAAAAGCCCAGTTACACTCTACAGTTAATACAGACACGCAGCAACTGCAATTCATTAAGTCACAAAAACCCCACCAGCTTTCATTGTCACAGGGATGCTCAACCTGTGTCCAGCAAGCAAAATACAATCCACGAGTAAAATTTCCCTTCCTTGACAACAGCTACGCTAGCACCTTCCCCAGCAGCCTCTTGGCTATGGAAATACCAGTGTCATCCCATGAGGGACATCTGGAGGATGGGTGCAAATCCAGGCCGCCAGGCACAAGGGCTCACACAGAGGCACTCCTGCAGTCACCTGACAGAGCAGCTGATCCTGTGCGACCTGGAATTGCCTCTACAACAATCCAGGGGATCGATCCTGGCAGAGAAGTTGGAGGTAGCTGCACTACAACTACAACTCACACTAGATCTTTGTTCAGTACATCAGTCACAGAGAAGAAATACTGGAAACAGTATTACATAAAGCCTACAAGGTCAGGTATCCAGAAATGAATGATCAAAACTCAGGTTTAGGTTTGTTTGGTTTTAATGAAAGCACCTCAACTGTTGCAACAGTAACGGTACACATTTCTTTCCACGGTGACATACCTATCCTGAAGTAACCATCCTCTAAGCGTTTGTCTTTGGTTTCTTTGCTCAATACCAGTTCTTCATTCTAGAACAACAAAGCATAAATGAGATCGTTTATTTTGACATATGACTTTGCCAGGGAAAGACAAATGCGTGTGCACCCCTGTTACATATTCAGCATCCATCTTTTCTAAATAATTATGAACCAGCCTGGAGTAGTTATTTATAGCCTCAGAGAAGCCAACACAAAAAAAAAAAAAAAAAAAAAAAGGAAAAGCAGCAGCGTTCCAGAACTGAGCAGCATTTGGCTTCAAAGTAGAAGAGAAGTAGTACTTTAACTGTTCCACGTAACTCGCATGGTGACTGCCACGTGCACAGAATACACAGCCGATACTGTCAGGCACCGCAGAAGAAAAGCAAAGGCAGGATCTTGCCTTCTTTCCAGAGCCAGAGGTTTCTTTCGGGACAAATCAAACTCCCAGTTTACTTTTTGATGTAAGAATTTGGGCAAGATGTAAAGCCATCAGACCGGCGAGGGAAGTGCTGCAACCATCACTGTCTTACTAAAAATGGATGGGTATCAATAAGCTGCTTTAACAAGCACAGAACAATGAAACTGTAGACCAAAGCTTCAAAACCAGCTGGAAAATTACAGCCAGAATCACATGATCCAATAAGACGGCCCACTGTACGAATTTCTTAGGAATTAAAAATGCTTGACAAAACGGGAGATTAAATCCATCAGTTTTTATTTATTTTTTAATTCCTGCCTTTACGGGAGGCTGCTGAAAAAGTGAAGGGTTTTTCTGTTGTTTTTGGGGGGTCTGACTGTAGGGTTTTTTTGTTTGGTTGGGGTTTTTTGGAGGTGTGGTGGTTTTTTGTTTGTTTGTGGTTTTGGTGGGTGGGAGGGTTTTTTTATTGGTGGGTTTTTTCTTTTGTGTTTTTGTTTTGTTTGTGGGGGTTTTTTTCAGTGTGTTACGTGACTGCCAGGCACACCCAGTCTGGGGACACTGGTTTCTAAGGGTTGGGTTTGAGCTTTGTTTTTCTGAATTCTGCTTAGAGATGATAAGGGTCAAAGCATCTGAATGGGCTTCCAGCTCTGCTAAAGCCCACGTTGGAAAAATCTGTTCCCTCAGGACAGTACCTGCAGTTGCTGTCCTCATACAGGTGACATTTTCTGCTGACACCGGTGGCTTAGGAATGGGCCAGACACAGAACGACCATCTACCCTTCCATAAGCTGTGTCAATAGCAAGGGAAGCTCAGCAGCATTCCTTCCTTAACGGATGCTCCTGTTTGAGGGGCATTTCACAGCCGAGTGTAGCCAAAAGAAAAAAAAAAGATGCTTGATGCACATTTTTTCTCATTATGTGGTGCATTCTTGCAGTATCTCAGGCCAAATGAAGTGAGGGCTGCTGCTGGCTTCTTGTGGTTGAATATATTTCCAAAGGTTTTGAGAAACAAACCCCACAAATCTTATGATATAATATCCCACATTTCGTGCTGTATAATTAGAATCAAACTGACAAACTTCTTTTTTTAGGGGTGAGAGTGCTCAGAAAGTCCTATTTTTGCTCTCTCCCAGGAAGGCAGACTGCAAGAACAGAGAAGTAAACTCCTCCATGACAATTTTTTTTTTTTAATTAAAAAAACAGAAAAGATTCAGCAGATGGTAATTTAGGCAAAGATTTCAAGATACCTACACCAGGTGTATGGGAGAAGATAGAAATACCTTGCTATTTTTATACTAAATAAAATAACCTTGTCTGAAGTAGTATCTTAATCCTCTGACAGAGTTTTGTGATATAAATGGTTAGCTGCAAGATCTAGCTGAAGAAGAACCCATACCATCTGGATTCAAGCAAGAATATACTTCAGACATTATAGAGCTCTCCTGAGAGAAACTTCAGACTGATTTATGGGGAAAAAAAAAAATCAGCAATCAGGAGAAATTCTGTTTAAGAGTCAAGATATTCCAATATCTAGTAAGCGTTGGATGTGTGTCAATTCCTGAACCAAGTTTTTCTTTTTTTAAACTAAGTCTAAAAGCGTATTGACTTAGTTTTCCCATTTTCCAAAATAGACAGGAGGGGGAAGGTTGGTTAATACTTGTTTTAAAAAGTAGCAGCGAATTGGAAGAAAATGAGGCTGTTTACCTCTAGATTACCAACAGCACTTTCAGCAGACTGCACTCCAAATGAACATCTGAATAGTTACTTTTCTTTTAATACATCCAATTAAAAAAAGAAAAAGTATCAGAGCGTCAAGAACCTACAGTTAAAAAACCCAAACAAACAAAAAAAAGCATTCATGTCTCCCTCACCCTGTTAAAAAAGGTCAATAAAATTAGAAGCTGTTGCTTTTATCCTATAATGGAGAAGACACAAATCAATAAATTCATACCTGAAAAGGCAAAACTTCCACAGTTGTGTTTAGAAGAATGTCTCCTGGATGCTCTGGATTGCCACTGTGAAACAAGTACCTATAAATGAAAAGGAAAAAATAAAACAGTCTACATACATCAGTCAGAACTAGCAAAGTTGCCATCTTACACATTAATAAACCACATTACAGATGCTACAACAATAAATGTAACTTTTATACTGACCCTACACCCGCTAGCGATAAGAAAACGGTTTCACATACTACTGTAATCATAGGATCAAAATGGTTTGGGTTGGAAGGGACATTAAAGACCATCTAGTTCCAACCCCCC
>NW_010237716.1:14488-37112 GCF_000690775.1 Eurypyga helias
GGAGGTAGTACTCCAGGGGGGGTCTCACAAGAGCAGAACAGAGGGGCAGAATCCCCCCCCCTCGACCTGCTGGCCACACTTCTCCTTCCCTAATGGAAAGGGCTTGCAAGTTTTGCATTTTTAACGAGTAGTTGGGCAATGTTTTACTTAGAAAAGTAGTTTCCATAATCTGATCTTGACACGTTGCACCATAAAAAGCAACCAGCACAGCAGCCACTGTTGCCTGGCAGGCACTGGTATCACCTCCCGAAGCAGGAGCCCTGCCTGCCCTCTCCCCATTGCTCCCCACTAAGCATCGCCCTCTCCTTGCGCCCGCAGGATGAACTCTGCAGATCCATTCTGAACCAGTTCTGGGAACCCATCCAAGTCAATGTTTTGCCAGGCCAGCTCTCCGCTCCCGTTCATCACCAAGTCTCATTAAGGACTGAGCCAGCAATTCCCAACCCATATCTACACCCTTAACATCATCTGAATTCAAACTTCTGTTCCAAAAATGGATTTTTCTTTTTGAAACAAAAGCAGGTATTTTTGACTGACACACACAGAAAAGGATTTTTTTTCAACAACAGTAAGAAGTTCCCATTACCCTAATTCAGTTGTGCATTTAATTTTTTTTAAATAGGACAGTGGTTTTGATGTTTTTTGTATCAAAACCATCCCAACACGTACCAAGCAGCAAAGTGCAAGTGTTCCAATTCTAGGGTCCCATTCTGAAACAGCTTTGGCAGTACCATGCATGTGTAGATAACGTTACAAAAGACACAGTTTAATTCCCCCTTCCTTACATAACACAAGCTTCACATTCTTTTGAATATATATTATGTAAACAAGTAACAATATTTTTTACCACTAGGTGGTATCAATGCTTGAAAAATTGTTGATTACTTACCCTTTTTTCCAGTGGGCCACACAGTCTATTCAGATCACTGTCAAAAAGCCACCTAGATACTACACCTACTCAGATGCCACTTTTAACAAGCCTATTTTACTTTTGATACGTTTAAATGCCTATGTGTAAAAAAAATTAAAATAATCCACACACTTCAAACCTTTCTTCACTTGGAACTTGGAGAAATTAACATTAAGCACCGTCTTCGACATTAAATACATCACCAGCAAGGGGCAAAATTAGTTCAGAAATTATCACTTGATTAAAATTACAAACATTAGTTCAATTTGCAATTTATTAAGACAGAATTAGACATGTAGATTCCAGCTTGTCTTTTATCTGATACGTCTGAAGGCAGATAAGTACTCGCCATTAATCCAGACTCCCTAGCTACAAGACAAGTAGAAGAAAACAGAACGCTCTGACCCTGGCTTAGAAATGTCTGCGCTCCCAAAATTACAGAAGTAATTAAAAAAAAAAAAACCTCAAACCACCACAGGCACGCACACGTATATAGCGTTTCTTTTATCAAGGCTCAGAACAGGAGTGAATCCACAGGCTGACATACGAAAGCTACGCTGCATTTCTAGTGCGCTGGCTTTGGCAGGACCGCGCAGACCGAGCTGCAAAACAAAACCGGACTCTGTGAGCTTCCGCATCGTACGTGCTTCAAGAAAAATCATTGCCCTGCTGTAGCGTGATGTAAAGGTTAGTCAGTTCTAAGGTACATGGGGGACCTCAAGCATCCACAGCTCTTCCAAGAAAAATCTAGTGACTTTTTCTAAGCACGAGTGAAACCACAAAACCCCAAGGACGTAATTAATTATCCCTTCTAGGAAGACGCCTTTCTTGCACGTAAGGCAAAACACTTGGCAAAGCTGACCAGAAGACTAACATTATATCCTGCTGCCTTCTGACCTACCAGATCGAACTTGCCATCCTTCAGCCTGTCAGATATCCCAGTCGTTACTGGGAATTCTTCTCTTGAAAACACTGAAGATTCTGAGACTTAATTTAAAAAGCAGGTGATCAAACCCTCCCATCTCCGGTGCCGCCGTCACACACTCCAACCAAACCACAGACAGAGCTTTTTCTCGGTGATTTCTTGCTCACCAACCTTATTTCTGAGAAGACACACCTCAAAAGCCACAAAGAGATTCCTGTGATCACTGTGCTGCTCTCAACGAGTGCTAACGGGTTTGGGGTGTCTGGGTGGGGTTTTTTGGGGGAAAGTGGTGGTGGCAAGGGGTTGGTTTGTTTGTGGGTTGTTTGGGTGGGGTGGGTTTTTGGTTTAGGGGTGGGGTTTTTTGTTAGGTGGGGTGGGAGTATATATATTTGGGTTTTGTTAGTTTAAAACAACCCTGCAGCCATACAACCACAGCAAACCATTTCTCCTACTGTGCCACCGACTTTTGAAGCCCAAGCAGGGTTTCCACCCTCAGCAGTTATCACTCCATCAGGGCAACACACTCAAGAGTTGGCACAACTCCAAAACAATTAATGGAAGTAATTAATAAAATCTGACTTCCATGTAATCAAACCCGCTTTCCTAGTATGTTTCCTACAGCTATCTGTCTACCCATATGCACACGCGTGTAGAGCGCATGCGTATGTCACATCTTCTGTGACATTATGTTTAGAAAGGAAGGGGTATTTTTATATCTGAGCCTTGCTTGAACAGTTGACAGATTAACACCCACCTAGTCATAAAAAGCCACACAGATTCAAAACAGAAGTATAAATACACACATACAGTTCACATCCATGAGGAATCTTTTGCTTCAAAATAAAGTTAATGAATTAGAATGTGAAATGAAATTTAATTTACAAACAAACAGATGTTCTACAGCTTCTAAAATAAGTATCATTAGCTATTCTTTTGTAAAACTTACCTTCCTGACATACTGATAAATCAGAAGCTTTCAAGGCTTTCAGACTATGACAGGTGTTTCTCCATACAGACACTGAAAGACTCGGAAGTAGCTGTGCTTTTGGCTGCTAAGTTACTCTGACATCTGTCCTGGGATTTAAACGTGGCAGTCCATGTAAAGAGCAAAAACATGCTTTTTCTTCCTAGTTAACTGACACTTTTCTTAGGATGGAAACACTAAAATATCCTTGTCTACCTGCTGCTTAAACATAACACCTTCTGAACCATTCTTTCAAATTAAAATTCTGAAAGCCATAGACCTCTAAATACAGTAATCCCAAACGCATACAAATTCACCTGAAGTTAGAAATACTACTATTACTATATAGAACATTATTTCACAGCTGTTTTTTTAATTACAACACACAAACATGGACACTTCTGGACATTCTTGACAGCAGCCAAAGACAAACAACTAACAAATGAAATACTAATACCTCTAAATCTTGGAGAACCTCTTCCTCTGACAGCATCTTTATCAGGAGTCACGGGTCAAAGATAATAACCAGCTACTGTACATATTCAAGAACAGAGACAACCTCCTCTATGCCCCAAGTTACTAAATGTATGAACAAACTTACACGCTGCTCATGACCTCAATGTAGTGTGAGAGTAAAAGAGGATGCTAAACATTAACCCCTCATGGGACATAAAAAAATTACACAAAATTTTAAGTTTTAAAAAAAAAACCAAACCACACAAACAACAAACAACAAAATGGAGAAAAAAAAAATCTGCAAAGAAAACTTCAGTTTTCATATTCCGTGACTTGAATATTTACCCAAGATGAGGGTTTGTCTTCTTGCCATGGAGCTAGATAGTCCTAGCTCCGCCAGCTAGAGGGAGGAAAAAACCCTCAAACCCAGCAATAAGGTGAAACGAGTATTCATACGCATCTTACCACACAAAGAAGCACAGTTATCATTAATATACCCAGGGAAGGTATCACTGGCTTGCCAATGCAGTCGGCTGCTGAGGTGCTTGAAAAGCCTACACTCCGATTCAGAACTCCCCCACGAGTGAGCACCCGCAAAGATTCTCATCTTTTGTAACATCCCCCAGGAGATGTGTATAAATTAATATAAATATTACTAATCTGCACTGTTAGTTTTAATAATCTTCTTTGAATAGCTAAACTTTTCCATCCCCTCTACTTACAGCACAAAAAAAATCCCACCTGCACACACCTCTTTACCCTCCTTCTATTTTGCTTATGAAGAGAATGTACCTTGACTTCCTCTCACATCGAATCATATTTAGGCCCAGAAAACTGTTATTCTATTACCTAAATTGTTTTCCTTTAGGCATAAAAAAATATCATTTTTACTGTCTTTTATACTTTATTTAAACAAATAGAGGTGCAAGTCATCCTTTTTATATGTAGCAAGTGTGATTCTATGCATTTTCTGATTTTTAATTGCTTGACAAAATAGAACAGAGCACACAGCAACTTTATCACTAAATCATGGCAAGCTTTATAAAAGGAAATAATACACAAAAATTCTTTAAGAAGCACAGTTCACATCCACTGGCAATATATTTGGGGTTTCTTTTGAAGGAAACAAAAGCCTTACCTCACTTGATGCTAAGGACAAACATTCTAAGACACTATTTATGATGGCAGGCTTCTGTGCTCTGTAAACATCAAACCAAATTCCTTTCTCTACGTATCCTCCTTACGCCTCTTTTTAACAATCTGATATATTTTAGTATATCCCATTTTCAGAAAAGGAAAAAAGGTAGGAAGGCAGAGAGGAAATGTTTCCTTCCTTCCATATTTGAGCCAATTATCCATAGCAACACGCAGCATAACAGTTTTTAATTCTGCACAGCATGAATTTCTATAAAAGCAACATTCAGTCAGCAAATTTTTGGCTCTCTACAGATGCCGTCATCCGCTGAAAGAGTCATTACTCACCACTTCTATCCAGGATTTTTGATCACTGGATGCAAATGTGGTAACAGAAATCTAATCTACCTCCTCACTGTCATTTTCCCAGAATCCTCATTAGGAAATGTTATTTCACTGTCACTGGAAACCAGCAGTAACCATGCATTATTTCCTTGTGCAAAACAGAAACGGAAGATGAATAGTTTCTTTTCCCTCTCTCAAGCTCAATTTCTTCTCCTGTCCTTTATGCCTCTTACTCGTTCTTTTGCAAAAATTGCTTTTACTTCCAAGAGCTTAATTCCTCAAGTCTATATGTACACCCACCAAGTACTCACAACAGGTGAGCAATCTAATGGGAGCTTTCCTATCTTCTTGTTACAGCTCCCATTTAAAAACACAAGCAATGCACCACAAAAGAAATAACCAAAGGTAGGTTTACCCCATGAACCCCATGCAATATGCCTGGAAAGATTTCCTTTCCTCTGGCAAAACCAGCCAGTCTAAATGTCCATATATAAACTGGGCTGCATGTTTGAGAGCTGCAAGGGATAATTCCCCGTTCTCACAGAAGTGCTGAACCAGCACACCAGGAGGAGATAACTTTGTCATGTTTGTCAAAGGACCACAGAGTAGCCTGACTGAAGGGGTGATGGGGATTTTGGGGAAGCGTTCCGAGTATTCTATTGTCCAACACACACCCAAGAGTTTAATTTTCTCACACCACTTTAAAAGTCCACCTAAATCTTTGGATAAGGTTACCCATACCATTTCCTAACTCTCTTGAACTGAGCAGTATGTGTAGAAGGCATTTAGCTGGTAGGAAAATCTCCTCATTCCCAGGATTACTCTTCCCTGCCGTTTCCCAGTGAGGACTGTGAGATCAGCCTTCTAAACCTGCACTGTGCTCTCTGCAGTATACACACATCAACTGCAATAGGAAAGGGTTTGACATTAAATTAATTTTAACTAATTATAATTTTTAGGTTTGGAGGTGGTTTGCCTTTTTGTTTTGTTTTGTTTTGCAGTTGGGGCTTTTTTGTTTGGTTGATGTTTGGGGGTTTATTGTTGTTCATGTTTTAAGAGAAGGGCTGTTCTCTGTCCTAAAATCTCTGCTCTTAAAGGAATTTACTTAATTTTCCACCACACGAATATTAGTTAAAAAACCCCTTATTTTCTTTTGCAAGGCTATTTCTGCTAATTTTTAATCCACTGAAATGTAGAAAGGCTTTGGGCTTGGTTGGTTGTTTTTTTTAACATGCACATGTACACACGTAAACATTTTTTTTCTCCTAGCT
Organism: Eurypyga helias; assembly: GCF_000690775.1. Taxonomy (NCBI): domain Eukaryota; kingdom Metazoa; phylum Chordata; class Aves; order Eurypygiformes; family Eurypygidae; genus Eurypyga; species Eurypyga helias. Next base: position 20,494 of record NW_010237716.1, read on the forward strand.
TATTTCTCCAGAAGCACACAACTCCATTCGGTTTTCCTAAACACAGACATCTGCCACCATCTGAGATGGGTTTTGAGACCCACTTGGGTCTGATCCCAGACTGGCAAGGTGCGTTGATGACATCTCTGGGACTCAAGCCCTTCTGGAAATCAGGCAAAGTCTTTTAGGGTGTCTCTCAAGTGGCATTAGACATCTAACATTCAGGCAACAGCGTTAAGCCTCCAAGATTTCTGACAGTGAGCTGAAACCCAGGAACGATGCCAAATACACAAATCTTGAATGTAACTGCCATTAAGGAAGAAGCAGCATGCCCTTGGCTCAGGCAGCTTTTCTCTTCTGTCTCTGATCCATACTTTGGGGTATTTTTCTCTTTCTTTTCATATGAAGTTCTCGCCTCATTGTTACGGGCAGAGTTCCATGCCCGGAGCAAACAGCATCGGTGTCTGGGAGCCTGCCTGCCAAGTCTCCACTGCTGTCAGTGCATCCATTTGAGGATGTTCTACTCATTAGTAGAGAAGCTTATGTAAACACAGAAGCCAAGTCCTCAAATTCTCTCTTTCATACACACTAAAAATATTATCCCGCCTGAAGTATAGTGACAAACACCAAAGCTTTTTAAAATAATAAATGTAGATACTTTCAAATACTTCCTATCAACTGCCACCACCATTAAAGCTTAATAAAATGATGTTCAGCCTTAATAACCTCTATCTTCAAAATCAGAACAAAGATTATTTCTAAATGATACCACGTGCGTGCGTGTTACTTCAGCTGACGTCGCCCAGGAAAGGTTCAGTGTATTGCATCGCGCTGAGGGAGAGTTTCTAGGCTGAGCAGTGATTACAAACAAAGAGCAGCGTATGCATCAGTCGAGTTTTTTTTGGGGGGGTTTTGTTTTTTTTTTTTTTTTTACTGTTTTGCACTGGATCTCTCCCTACCCACAGGAAGACTTGCATCCCATGTGATGGATAATTACATTTTAGATCCATGCATGACCAACTGCTAGGATACTTTTTTTGTTTTTTTGGTAACTTTGTTTTTACTTAAAGAAATTAAATTCCTTTCAAGTTTTCATTGCTAGAGAACCTGTTTTAAAAGCTGTGTTTATTTTCTTCACAATGAAGTGGCAGAAGTAACAGGCAAGCAAATTTTTATGCAAGTATTTTTCAGCACAGTAATTTCAAAGCAGACAAAGTAATGTAGATGTTTAGTTACTGGAAGCCCAACCAAAATACTCTTTACACTCAACAGATTGATTGTCCAGCTTGAATAGTCAAATATGTATTCCTTGCATGTGTGGGAATTCTATGTTGTGAGAAGATGCCACAGGAAATACATGCCAGGTTAACATCACATGTTCCTAGAGATGCCAGGGTCAACAACATGGAAAATTAGATGATTAGCCTCAAACACTGCACATCCAGTATCTGTAGGGAAGACTCTGAAACTTAGGCACTCAAAAAAGAGAGATGGTTACGATGATGATGGGCATCAGCATCACTTAAGTGCTGCTTAAATCAGGATCATGTTCAAAATTTATTACGTCTGTTCAAGATACTCATGCACCAATATTTCAGAACTTCTTACATACAAAACAAAAATCCCTCAAACAAAGCAATGTCTAAAGTCAAAAGCTCTTCCCCATGAGCTGCTCAGGTACAACATTCCTCACTGACTCCTCTGAAGATAGAAAGTAACAAGTAAATAGTATCCTGAATCAGTTATTTATAGTGAAGAAAATGAATTTACGTTGAGTACTACCATTAAAATAGTAATAATGTATGCTTCATAAAGAAACTTAAATAAAACTGTCAGTTTCAATAACTAAATGTGTGCGTGGAACAACAGCGTACATACCAAAATAGCAATGTGGATTTCAATAATTACATAACCACCTAAGGGAACAGAAATGCAGTATTTCTTATCTTTTCAATGTAGGCTGTTTTGAGCCTTTAGAAAACAGTCCATCCATTTATCTAAAAAAGACCCCACAACCAACAAGCCAAAACCAAACCACACCTTCAACGCTACTGTGCGATTTGCTTTTAAGAGGAGAGTCAATGGATCTATTTTCTTTCTCATGGATTTGCAATTGAAAGAGGATTATCTACCTTTTCATTGCAAAAATAGGAATGAGATCCCAGCTTACTGTTAAGGGCCCTGTGTTGTGGCTGGAGATTCTTTTCTTGGAAAAACCCTAAAAAGGTTCAGTACAAGAACTGCTACTAAAATGAGCATTAGACAATTTCAATTTACACATCCCTGTTCTCCAGGTGTGGTCTAGAAGAAGCACCGTCGATTTGACTGTTTCAGGATTCAGCAGGGATCTGCCAATCAGGTCTTGCACAAAACAGCCACAGATGTTACCACCTGCTCAAAGTGAGCTCAGTTCTTGCCTTAAACTGTTAAGAGATCCTTGCCAGTGTTATCCCTGACAATATTTCATTTTTGAGATCTGAGAATATTTGAAGACTTAATGAAAGCTAACTACTGAACTTCTATACTCAACAGAAAATTTAAATTCAGATCAGCAAAACATTTGGCATGGAAAAATAAGCTATAGGAACAAGTTCGTGCTCTGTCACAGCTTAACAGACCTGCCATTCAGAGTCGTGGTCAATATTTCCATTAGAAAACTTGTTTTTCAAGATTTACTATGGGAGTTATTATGCAGCTACGCCTCAAACTGACTTGGCAGAAGAAGTTTTCTGTAAATTCAAAGAGCTTTTTTATTACTTGGAAAAAAAAAAAAAATCCTGTTGCATCCCTTCACAAACACAGGATGGCTTTCAAAAGCCATTTTCATTAATTCCCAGAGTCAGATCTATCTCCCCACCAGGTAAGTCTTCCTAATGCTCGGTTCATTCTCCGTTTTCTGTGTTTCGACCCCCAAGTCACACAGTTTTATTTTCTGACTGCCTCAGCAAGCATCCTTGAAATACCAGGAAATATCATTGCTTTGCTTGACTTTCACCTAACAAAGCCTGCTGCTTATGCAGTCAACAAACAAAACCAAGTCCCCAACAATTTGATATCACATCATCTGTAGCCCTAATCAGCCATTGACTTCAGAAAGGCACAATACCGGATTTTGGAGGACACTCTGGCAATAGAGGCTAAAATCATAATCAACTTACAAATGGCTTACAATGACAACTCACAGTGTTAAAATTAAGTCTGAACAGGTAGCACCATTCTAATTGGTGGACTTCATTTGAGGAAGCAACAGAACACAAGATATTCCCTTTCTTCTAAAACTAAAATGCATTTCTTCAAGAAACAGAACCAAAAAAAACCCTCATATGATCCTCTACTGCTGGGACTGTTCTTAATACAGCAGGTAGACAGAAGGCCTAGCTACAGTTTTCCAGGACACAGTAATGAACACCGTCTTCCCACCTTTTGCGCAGATAATTAGTACTTACTTTTTCCCCCAGTTCTCTCACCATAAAGGTAATAAATATCAAAAAATATTTTCTTCAGACCTGTGCATGCCATTTTTTAAATACACTGCTCGCCTGCGACACTTGCTAGCAACACTTTTCAAAATTGCTGTTGTGCATTTGACTCATCCTAATCTACCCAAGATCAACATCTGCTGTTTAGTTACCCCATTCATAACATAGACACATATAACTCGTAAAAACAAACAAACAAAAAAACAAATGCACAAATTGGACAATGCTTACTTCGTATTTGATCAGAAGAGAAATCAGTGAATTCACACATCTGAGTTGAAAAACATGTATTTTTTTAAACCCTTGGCACAGGACAAAAAAAGATTTTGCCTTTAATCCAAGGAGATGTGGCTGTCATATACCTCAAGACGTGCATCTTGGAAAGCCAACCAGGAAAGTCTTTAAAGCACAGAAATCAACTGAAAAGAGTAATCTGACATCTGAAACGACAAACTTGAGTTTCACAGGTCAGACTAGTTTGGAACAACGTAGTAACAAGGAAACTACTGATCCTCACTGTTGTGCTAAGCCAAGGTGAAGACTTAGCCTTTGATTACATACCAAGGCACAGAAGTTGACTAATTGGATTCAGTTCAGGACTGCAAAAAGAGCTGCTTCACAAGAAAAGCATCCAGTCAAATTGATCCAAAGAGACTGCTCTCCTGGACTACAGGTACTGGCCTCAAAAAAACCCATGATGTATGTGAAGGAGAAAAGGAATCCACTAACACAGCAACACTTAGACACTAAATAAATAATTTCTTTTATAAGTCTTGGACTACTATGTTGGCAAGCCAGTAAAAAGCAAAGCAGCAAGCCTGAATAAAACTAAAGGATGACTACAGTCTAAAGCGCAAACTCTATTATCCTTACTTTATCTGACTAGTAGCTAAAAAGAAGTCACCTTTAGTCCTCTAATAAATCACAGGCAGTTGTATTTCACCCTCTCCCCTGCACTTTTTTTTTCTTTTAACTTCAATTTTTTTAAATAGGTCAACTTGGAGTCTTAGCACGGTGACTTTTTTCAAGCCCTAAAGCTACATCTAAAAAACATTACCCTTCAGAGTTCCCAGCTTTCAGGTCTGGGGACATCGTGATATTCTCCAGCAAGATTTCTGATCTGGACAATCAAGGGACCGAGGCTGCAGGGCACAACATACTGTACCGCACATCATGATGTACAATTGCTCTGTAATTAGAAGCAGACCAACCAAATACAAATAGAATCCAATTGGCTTCTTTCACATTCTCTTATAAACTGCCAGAGAAGCACTGGGTTTGAATTGCATCTATAAAAGTCTCTGGACTGAATAAAATTAAAAAGAAAAAAATGAGCAAGACAAAATTTACAGTAGTAAAAGAATTAGAGGGAAGATACTAACCACCATCATTTCTGCTGAACTCCAAAGACCCTACGCCATTTCACTTTAGTTTATAATGAGAGCCCCGGATTCTATCTTCAAGCATTCCTGGTGAACAACCAGCTATAAATATGAGACCAAAGGCAAATAATTACTCACCTTTCCACATTGACTGGCTTGTCAAATTTAAATAGAATATAATCCCCAGCAACCGGTGTGACAGCCCAGAAGAAGTCTTCCCCTACATAGGTTTTTTCTAGCGTATGCCCTTGGTAGACTTTTAAAGATGTTGAAACCTCTGCAGGTGGATTCACATGGATTTTATGCAGTAAGGGTTTCAGGAAGTCTTTGTCCTAATTGAAAGACAGACAAACATCATGCTGGTCAGATAATCTGTTTTATTGTGTTCTTTTCCCACTTAAAAACAAGTAAGTGCATAAAACTGAAAATTAATGCATTACTCATTTTTGGGTGTATCAGATCTTGTACTGATTAATAAGATGAACATGTCATTAAAGGAAAAAAAATAGAAAAAATTCACTAGCAAAGATCTACAAAAGTAAACTGATTAGCACTTCTTATACTTGACAGTGGCCAGTTTAAATCAGATTTCATTACAAATGGAATAACATACAACATGCTTGAAAATGCCAGACAAAAAGAAAGTTTTTAGTTCATCAGCCTGCTCTGGAAAGGAATGAAAATTTTAGCTACTAACTGTGAGTTTCTGGATCTTCCCTGCTAGAGAGGAGTGGAGGCCAACATGCTGGAAAAGAGAAGGTCTGAAGCGTATCCGTAGGTTAGATTTCTGCCGATCACAATGTTTCTGAAATGAGGGAAGGGAACAAAGGGGTTAAAAAAAAAAAAACCAACGAAAAAAACCCCACCAAACCACACATTAGTAAAACCAACACAACGTTGCTAAGTTTTTACTGCAAGTATGTGATGTTACATGAACCAAAAAGACTCAACAAGAACCCAGGCCTATTTATCCAGTGTTCTTGTTTTAATTTCAGAAATCTACCAAGACTGCTGTGCAAATAAAACACTATTCAAGGTTCTTGCACAGAACCCATTTATTCATTCTTTCAGCAAGGGTGCTACTCGAGAAATGAAGGACCAAATTCCAAAGTTTATTCCCCATTCGGTACCTTCTGACTGCTCTCCAAGCAGCAGCATTCTGCAGCACCTCAGTGGGGGTTATGCAAATGAGTTTATTTTTAGGACTTATACACACACAAGCTAACTAGACTCTTGCTTTCATCCTACCGTGTCCATCTCCAAAATCTGAAACAACAACAGTAATAATGCTTTCAAGAACTGTCTCTCTGAAGTTCTTTTTGACATTAAAATTTTGGTGGGAAGATTCTTTCAGGACACACAGTAACCATAATACAGAGTATGCCAGCCTCCAGCTCACCAAAGCCAACTCATTCACCACCAGAAAAATATTTCAAAAGCTTTATTATAAAAACAAACTTACAGCATCTTTCTCAGGGTTACACACTTTCACCCAGAGGATATGGTCCAGGAGCCAATCAATAGGTTTCTCCTTATAAAACATAAATATGAACTCTACAATAAGAGTGATATCTGGAGACTGGAACATTTTACCTGTGATGACATTAAGAATAATTGGAGTTATTTTAGATTAAAGATAACATGGTCTTTTGAAATCAGTTAGACAATAGATGGTAAGTTTGTGCCAAGGCTAGAAATGGTAGCAATGAACAACCTGAAATCTCCATGTTATTAAAAGCTACATAGCTTTCAGCTATGCGAAACTAAATAAAACCACCACTCAAACAAGAACTCATTGTACTGCACCTTGGTGTTAGCAAAATACTCAATGTATACTGCAACACAGTCTCCTAAAAAACAGAAATTGTCAATCTGCAAAAACAGAGTTACGGATTCATGTCTATTATTCTCTATGTCACATGTAAACTTCAAGCACCGGAGACAAGGAGCTGTGATGAGTGTTATCTGCCTAGTCACACAATTTCAGCTTTTTCAGGTATGAAATAGCAGAGATGGAACACCTACCACTAACTCCATATTCTCCTCTATAGAAAATCAAAAAAGAAGAAGGAACCCACTAGAACATAACCGGACACAACACAACATAAAAGAAGAGACATCACATAGCAGCGACCAGAGTTTTTTCTGCAATGTGTAGGCCATGAGCAAGCTCATGCTGAGGGTATTTTGCACTAGCCCGACTCTCAGCAGTCAACTGCCCAGTAGAAAATATACGCGCCTCCCACAAACACCAACCGTAAGTACTGCCATGACTTTGGGGCTTCCAAGACAGCACAGTGCCTGGTCCAGTACAGATGGACTTCTGGGTGGCACTGGGCTGCAGGATTCTTGGGAATCCTGGGATCTGTGAGGTTTAAGGAGGCCTTGGCAAAAGAAGGAAACTCGCTGTTGGTGAAGAAAGTCTATTTACTAGTAACTTTTCATGTGGTTGTGGAATACACTTCACTGCCAGTACAAGGTGTCTGAAGAGAAAGGTGGCCAATACGCTAGGAAATTTTGTTAAACTGAATGCAGCACTGAGGAAAGCTGCCTTGTATGAAGACATTGCTACCAGGAGCAACACGTAACCAGGAGTGGGGCAGTATGAGGCTGAAGACAGACTGGCAACAAGTGCTTGTACCAGAGACTGAGTGCCTACTGAACTCCCAAAGGCAGTTCCAGATTTGAGGGCAGATTCAGAAAACACCACCAGGTTTGCAGATGAAGTCTGTCTCTGCTACGCTAGGCTACAGCAGAGGTGGCAAGGGAGAAAGAGATGACGTGACAATGAAACCTCTCAGGAGGACACTAGCTGAAGTGATTCAGTCCTGCAGATGGTGCTGAGGTGTGGGCACTGCTGACAGGCATGGGCTCTTGGGGCACGTGTCCACTGATGGATCAAGAGTCCAACCTCCTCTCCAATACAAGCCTTCTCTCTGCCCACACTTGTTCTGTACAATACTAACACACAGCACTTAGCCATGTGAAATGTTTGGGGTTCTTTTCCACTAGTAATTTCTGAGGCCTTCATAGGCTTTTGAATAACAAGTTCCATAAGTGGTAGAGGTCCTAATACTTTCTCCTTCTACACTTAGGAAGAACAACTGGAGTAGACATTAAGAGGTTCCTCTCTGAGGTGGCAAAAACATTTCCCACACTCACCAGAAAATTGGATTTGGTTCTCATCCACAAGAGGACAAAAATCTTTGGAAAGGCCACTAGGGAGCTGTATAGGCTAGTCTGGATGACAAACACGTAGGGAACAATGTTTTGTATGAAGCTTAAAAACTATCAGCAGTGACCACCCCACTTGAGCAGGTGGTTGAGTAGAAATAAAGAAATGGTGCAAGCAGTCTACCTTATTTAGCCATTAAGGAGGACGTTCACATTTAGATAAACAGAAGAGAGGATATAGCTGAAGTATCACCATGTACCAGTACTACACAAAAGGTAAAAAGATATCTAGTCTTAAATGATTAGGAACATACACTTCCACTGTGAATGTACATATGGACTACCACTCAGAGCCAGATATTTACTTTTCTTCTGAGGCTCACTAACATCTGTAATTCATAGAAGATTATCACAAGGCAGCATTTAAAAAAAAAAAAAAAAAAACCACAAAAAAAAAAAACCAAAAAAACACCCCACACACCACACCAAGGAGCTGGGAGTTCAAATCCTTGTTGTAACAGGGATGGAAAATATCTCTACTGAAACAGGTTATTGAGCCTGGCATATTATATGATATCTCAGAGTAGATACAGGATGCCAGGTTGATTAGCAACAAGGATTTTTTTAAGGGAAAGCATCGAAGTTGCAAGGGCCCTGTTATGTGTGCTCTGACACTGTCAGGTACGACTCCTGCATCTGGAGATTTGCTTTCAGAATCCCAGGATCTCAAATTGCAAGATCCCCTTCCCCCCCACCACCCCCCCCAAAAGAGGATACATACTTAGGAGATCACCTAAGGGGCCTTGTCCTTTCCAGAAAACAGGTCTGATGCTAACTCATTTCTCTATGGTTTATAGGAAATTGGATAAGAGCATAGCCAATGAAACAATATTTATTTTGGAACTGAGATGAACTTGGAGGGTTCTGAGCAAGGCTACATCATGATGCAGTTCAATAAATATGGAAGAAGGATCTGACAACAGTCCCAATTATTTCATCTGTTGGAATGATTCTGTATTCATAAAGTGGCCATTCACACAGTGGGGTGGGGAAATAAATGTGGTAAGGTGTTAACTGACCTGACGTTGCTAAATCAAAGTTATCCCTTACAAAATCCTTGAATTTGGCTGTTTATAAAGGAAAAACATTGACATTACTTGTAAGTGCTTGTTTCAATAAGGTCCTCAAATAGCCATTTCCATTTGAACTACCTACAACCTGAAGCTCCCATTAAACAAGGCACAGCTCCTACTAAACTAGGGACAACTCCAAACCTTTCTTCTTCCAAGACACAGGAAAGATGTTGTTATTTTTAATTAGCATATTGTTTCTATTTACACATTATATTGTTTTTATATTGTTTAACATTATTTGTGGGAGTAAATATTTAAAAATGGGTAGGAAAATCATATGATTTGTAAAATATTGTGTAAAATATTCATGCAGAATAACAGCTCTTTCAGCTTGTCACACTTCCAACTAAATGGGCTCCTAATTTTCCTGATGATTCATCCTTGCCTACTGCTTTCAATAGCATGGGGCAGGAGAAGAGAAAAATATGTGAAACCCTCATCTAACACCAGCTGAAAAATGGGACTAATCAGATGTTTCTGGGATGTTTATGGGACCAAACCCATCATTTCTAGATGACACCTACTTGCATAGCAAGTGGGCCTTTCCACGTGGTGTCAGAAAGCTGCACAATACCATGCAACTCAGAAGACAAACATCCTCACATTATTGCTCCAATGTCAATGGAAGCAGTCTGACCGAAGAGACAATTTATCTTCCTCCAGGAGGTATACGCAGTCATGCTGCTCTGGAATCCTTTTCTTCCTCTGAAGGACAGAGCAATAGAACCACACTGTATTTTTTTTTTCCTTTGACTAGCTCATCTTCTGAAGAGCACAAAAATTTCAGCCTTTAGTAGTCAACTACAATGAAAAGACACTCAAAGACCATGTCACTTAAAACTTAATTGTAGGTAAGGATCCTGTACCTTAACATTCAAATAAGCAAAGGACAAGACGAAAGAGTAGGAATTTACTCTTTTCCCTAATTCAAGTTTTTCTAGTTTTCCCTAAAATAGAAACAGGATGTCAACATATTATTTACGTCCACATGGCAAAGTTGTACAGGCCCCGAGGCACTTTCCTCTGGGCCTAGATTGGCATAATACTGTCAACCATGAAGTCAACCACCCCTGACTCGGGGAATAATCTAGTTAACGTGGCAATGTCACAGACCACACACACTGGTGAGTGGGGGAACCCACAAGAAACAGACAAAGTAAAACACTGATATATCCAACTGCAACCAGTCAGAATATGCGAGGTAAGCACCAGCTGGCTGTACCTGCACAAGCATCTTCAGACCCAACTGGCCTCTGCACACTAGATTGCCCTGCACTGTGGAAGGGTTCAACAGTGCAGGCAAAGACTTCCCATTTTAATTCATAATGATCACTGAAGCAAAAATGAACAGGCAACACCCGGCTCCTGAAGCCCCTGTCTGCCTTCCGTAAGAAAGGACGGACATCCACGCGCTACCTGCTGAAATGCTGTCACCACCTTCCACAGCCAACTTGGCACAGCTTTGCTCCACCACCAGCACAGCACTGCCATGCATCTATGTCCCTCCTTTTCACCCGGAGAACACTCTTCCTACACCATCAGACACAAGTTTCTGCAGTGAAACCCCTGGTAAAACAAGTCTTCAAAGCTCTGGACCACTGACCACCCACAGTTACTCTTTGTGATGGAAAGCAGCCCAGTACAACTCCTCTTTCACAGCTCCAACACCCCAGCACCTCTGAATCCAAAGCAACCAAGCCCTTGCCTAGCCTCTCCTGAGCAAGGCTAGCAGCAGCAGCTTGGCTTCTCTAGAGCATAGCCATAGCCGAAGAATAAGCAGCAGCATTTGCCAAGGTCCTGCACTCCTGTGGCCTCCCGCACAGCTACATGGGAGGAGGCAAGAGCTGTGAGCCGTGGAGCCAACGAGATGCCATCCAAATCCAGATGAAGTGTTCACGCACTTGGTACAGTGCATGGGAACAGATGTAAATCAAAGAGACTCTGCTGACAAAATTTCAGAGGTTTCAGGTTCTGAGTGCATACAACCTATCCCTGGAAAGAAACTGGAAAATTCCAAGGAGTTAAGACTCAAAAGTAAAATCATGCTCCATAAATCCCTGGAGATTTACAAAGTGTGGAAGACTTTCTCCATATTATTTATCTATATTGACAAAAGTGAGAGCCAGGAATGAAAAAAAATATACTGCGGAACATGTTCTGCTATTTATTATGCCCTTCCAAGACTTCTGATTCTCAGTTCATTTACAATGCTATCCTTAGTGAACTACCCTGGCCCTCTCAGTATTTTGCTGGCAAGTAGAAGACACAGAGTGAAAAAACTTTTTCTCCAATTCTCTGAAGAGCAAATATCTAAATCATTAATTTGCATTCTTCCACATAAGCATCATGTTAAATGTATTCAGTCTACACCAACAATAATTTTATACCTGCAAGCACATATCTTAACTATAGTTGAAGTCTTTCAATGTTTTCCCCTGCTAATGATACGCAAATTACTAGCATTAAAACCAGAACCTCTTTGAAGTTATTTAAATCTCAAATATTTGACTTAATCTACTCTTCCCCAAACTTCAGCTGTCTGGACAGCTTGAGCAAAACTGTCATCAGAACAACTTAGAATAATCAGAACAACAAGCCTTAGAACATCAGGGCACAGTAAGATTCAGAGCAACTGTATAAGACAACCAAAAAGCTGATTTCAGACCGTTTTCCATTAAAAGTTGGTGACAGCTGACATTATAGTTACAGCACAGAGTGTTGGGGATCCTCTGGAAAATGCTTCAGCTTATAGACAGCTGGAAGACAGATCAATATTGCTTATAAAAGCTAGAAGGACTTTCCTATGTTGTGTCAGGGACCTCAGTGCAAACCAGAATCCAGAAGAGCAAAAGATGCATCTTCTTCCACAGAGCTTCTTAGGGAAACAGCATACGTCTCACCCATTATTTATTAGATACTTGACAGCACTTAAGATGATTCTTTCAGTATCAAAAAAAACCCAAAGGAAGCAACTTCTGCTCAGTGGTAGATGTGACAGAATTCTATAATCCTGCTGTCAGCCTAAATAGCTGCATTTGCCACTTCCTCATGTAGTACTTGCATAAATTAGATTTTCAGTTCAGAAATACACTATGACAAAAGACATTTTTACCTTGTAGAATCTGCAAGCTGATCGAGGTTTCCAACCGTTTACAGCCCATCAGCCATACGCCTCTTTCCCAGATTATTTCTAAACCAGCAGCATCTAGGCAATTCAGTACTCTACTTTCTCTCAGACATCTACACATGAAACATCCCCAGTTACAAACAACTACTTTTGCTCTTCTCCACAGGTATCCGCAATACCAAATTGCCATAGTATCAGTTGGCATCAAGATCCATAAAGAGATAGTAGAGATGAGGCAATTCCACATTACTTGCATAAAACCTCTATGCAATATATGGTTATAGCACACCAGTATGTCTCAAAGCCCGAAGTTTTAGTCACTTCGATGAATACTAGTTTTTCTCTCAAACTTAAAAGCAGGCTAGGTAGCTAAATTGGGAGAAAAAAAAATTCTAATTTAATTTTCTAGGTAGAAAAGCAACATTAACATGTGTAGCCATAGCTAAAGGCATCTGAAATTCTACTGATATCATCTAATTAAAAGAAGGCAAGCAAATATGATACAAGGAACAAATAACAGGCATGCAAGCAGCAGGAGCCAACAACTAAATTTAACTATTTTCAGAGCCTACATTAAAACGGAAAGTATAGAACAACAGCTTGAAAATAATTTTAAACAGTTGGGCAGGTGAATTAGCCAAATCTCAGTACTAAGGACTACCTACCCACCCCTTCTGGCTTAGCCACTGTGCCTTCTACAGCAGCACTGATAAAAGGGTGGGAAACACACAAACAGTAAGTGATCTGAAATACATCTCCATGGATGTTAGGACAGTGCATGTCCTAAACTCTAAGTTGGTTTTACATCCATTTTGACATGTCAGTCTTACAAAACTGCAATTTGTAAGTAAGTATGGTCTACCACTTAATTAAGCAAATGTAAAATCAATGTAAGTGACTTCTTTTGCCCAGGAACTTCCTACAGAATTTACATTTAAAGTGCAATTAGGACTGGAGCTAAAACTCTATCCCCAACTAAACCTACAATTTAAGTTTAACTGTTCAAAAGTAGAAACAAAGCCTAATCAGATGCTCCTATTCAACCAGTCTCTGCAGCCACAGAATCAGAGTTGCAAGGGGCTTCCCAGCAGAACTGACGTCTATTGAGGGCCAAAGCTCCGGTAAATTATTTCAACTCATTTCTCTACTATAAGCAGCTCCATTTCCTGTTTTTCCCTCCCACCTCTGAGGCCACAAAACCAGTCCCCTAACTGTTTCAGCAACAGTGCGTCTCTGTCAGTAGCCCAAGGCAACCAAGCAGATCGGTTATGTGGCAGCCAGATAGATGAGGAGACTTCCCTCTGCCCATTTCCTCTCCTCCTCTCCATTGTTTCTGTAGGTTAAACTGGCAGGCAAACCTACACAGTACCATACTGCACCCAAACAAAGCATGTTTAGGAGATAACTACTGGTTTCCTTTCTACTCAGTACACCTCCGAGACCCTGAAGTCAGGGAACTACTGCCTCAGCAGCTCACGGGATGCTGAGCTGGACACAGGATGGTAGTTGCCATCCACAGGGCAAACCCCGAGTCCTACAATCCAGATGTATGCCCACTGTTTGCTAGCAGAATGGGTCACAAAGCTAAAAATGAAGCCCTTCTCTGGAAAAGTAGATCCAAAGAAAAAAAACAAGAGAACAAGAATTTCCAAGAGAAAGAGAACTCGGGACTGCCCTTTCTGTTACATGTCAGATTTTCTTCCTGTTCCAAGCTCAACTTCCAGCCTTTGCATTGGAATCATTTGTGTTGACCACATACAGGAATCTACAGCCTGACTTTGTTTTTAATTTTCCCTCACATATCTCCAGCTTAGTGCTTTTAAACAGATGACACATCACTGCAGTTGTGAAATAGCTTTTCAATTTGTAACAACCCTTCAAAACTTCCTTCATTGCTTTTCTGTTAAGTCTAAATAAAAACATTAGGGTAGGACAGAGTAAATAACCATACAGGAATTTCAGAGCACCCTGGTACAGCCCAAGATGCTGCATTAGCTTCTGTCACTGTTGTCCATCACCAATGACAGACAGATTCTAACACCACCTAAGAGGGAGCAGAGCGCCAAAACTTCTTGATGGAGTAGAAAAGGTGGGGATACAACAGGCCTTGCAACCAAGACAAACTAAAGCCTGCTGATGCTTGGAAATTTTGGCACAAGCACTGACGAGGTTGTTATAGGTGGAGTTAGTTTTCATGCTTTTTTATTTCACTTCAGTCAGTTGTGTTTTAATGAAATGTTTGTTTTAAAAGCAGCTAATTTTAAAATAAGTCATTCCTTGCAGTTTGACTGCTAGTATTTTTCATAATTAACTTTAGGTTATAAAACTGCCCTCTCTTCCAACAGCCTGAGTTTGCCTCAGTCATGTAAACGTATATAAAACAACTGGGAAAAAAGAAAAAAAAAGAAAAAAAAAGAAAAAACACCACACGAGTTAAACCAGAGCTCCTAAAAGCGCTAATGAATTTCTACTTCTTGGTCTATTTCCACTACAAAGACGACAGCTTTGAAGTAAGTTCACTATTAATTCAGAGTCTGAGGACGAATGTGTTCTTTTGAACTACTAAAATGAACGTTTTCTTACCAATGAAACCCAGCTGAGAAAATTCTAGAATCATCCAATCTTCAGAAGCGAGCTGAAGTGCAAAATTTTTTATTGTGCTGAAATAATTCTGCTTGACAACGATGTCATCTTCAAGCTAGAGGAAGGTTACAGTGATAACATAAATAAACAAACACCAGCAAAGCAATAGGAAAAAGTACAGCTAGGAAATACTGATTCATAATATATTGCCAACACTAAGCCATATATTTCTAATGCAAGTGCTGCTGTAAAACCTAGATGCCACAGCCAGGAATAACTATTGTAGGGATCAGAGTCTCTCTGTTTGTGGAGAACTAATCCAGTGTCTTTCTATTGTAAGAATCCACAAACGTATTTCAACTTATTACTTCAGAACACTGCTTTTCTAGCTTCTCTCTTCCGCCAAAAATAATCCATGAAATAATGTTAGACTGACATCAGCAGTAGAACACGTAGACTCTCTGTATGATTTGTACACAAACTTGACTGTTTGCTCATAAACCTAACATCACTGAAATAATTTCTCCTCTGAGACAAGAAGCTAAGAGACACGTTGTCTACAGAGGAGGGATTCATTTCACTGATTTTAGCTGCCCGTCAGAAGAGCAGGTACAGAGTCCAAACTAATCATCTAGCCCAGGCAGCAGAACTGCCAACACAGGGAGCTACAGCCCCTTTAATTCATAGCAAGTGAAGGCACTGCTTTAAGGATCCTGCTTATCCTGTCCTTTCTCCTAGCGCATTCATGCCCTCCCCCTTGTGCTGGCACTAACATTTGTGCGACTGCCTCGTTTCAAAAACGGTCATTGTGCAGCTTCCAGGAGAACCGCGTCTGCAACAGCTCTCTGGCAGCAGGCGGCATAGCTTTGTAAAAACTAGATGAGTGGGGCTTCCTACCCGAAGGACACAGTCTCAAAATCTAAATAAAGATTATAAGCATAGCTATTCACTGTATCCGCAATACCTGTAGGTAAGGCTTCCACGTCAAAGCCACAAGACACAATAGGAACAATTCTGAGCTAAATTAAATTTAAGAAGAATTGCTTAACTCTGTTCTTGAAAGCCTTTTTTAAAAAAGAAAAAAACCCATCAAGTCTAGCAACACATTGAAAACATATCTATACACAACAGTCATATTGAAGTGATGCTGCCTTCCTAAGAAAGTAGAAATGGATTTTATCTTGATTGCCACTCAAAACTATGCTGGTGTTTTTTTCCCCTTGGCCAACTCAATGGTAACTCATCTGTGGTACAATGAAAAAACAGTAGTTAAGCTGTCTGCATTCCCTCAATTTTTTTCTAAGCACATTAAGATAAAACAAGTCACACAGGACAAACTGCTTTCTACTGCAGACAGTGTCCTCCACAAATTATTTCCTCATATACCATAAACAAAGAAGAGAAATTTACCTGAATGTAATAAACCCCCTTTTTCTGGGCATACATCATAAGAAAACAATAATCCAAGTTTTGTTTTGTTCTCCATCTGAAATTAAATTGCAAGCTTAAGAATTACGTTAAAAAGTTATTTCGATACAGCCTGGCAATGAAAAGTAAATCTCACTTTGAAGAATGACGCATATTAGTGAAATGTTAGGACAGCTGTTTCTGGCGTTGTTCCCTTAGGAAATCCTCTGTCTAAAATAAAGGAAAAAAATTTCACCTTACGCTTCAAAACAGATATAAAACTGGTTTTACTTCAATCCAGTTTTGTGAAAACTACTTGATATTTCACTAAAAACATGTGCATTTTAAATGGTAA
>NW_010237716.1:37131-58741 GCF_000690775.1 Eurypyga helias
TTTACACTATGTTTCAGGAAGAAAAACAGTAAATAAAAATGTCTATGTAACACAAAAAGAAAAAGTATACTGAGTATCAGTTCTCCACCCAAAATCTGACACTAAACGAACACAGCCAAGCATCAGGCTGTGACCATGAACAGAACAGACGATGGATGAACACAGCAGTTTTAGCATCCCCACACTTTCAAGAACTACAGCAAGAAAACATTTCAAGAATTCACATCCCACTTGCTATTTCATAAACAACAAAAGTCTGGGTGTGGGAGGAGATGGGAAAAGATCTGGGGGAATAAACTAACCTCACTCTCTCTTTTGAGTCTCCAAATGTCTCTTTCAAGTTTGTCAAATCAGGATAGTAAGTTGCAGGAGGGGCTATTACTTCCACCAAGCCAGAACTGATCTCTGTAGAAAACCTGTCAATAGAAACATCCTAAAGTCACTTGAGAGTCTGAGTTCTGTAGACTTCCTGATTGCCTTGGTACAGATACTATTTCTGGTTACAACAACTACTTATTTAAAGAAGGCCTATAAAAGTAGTATACAAAAATATACTGTTTTCCTTAGCATCTTGTTCAGAGCAGTATAGCCTCTTGCCCAATAATCAGAATTCTAGCTAGATTCTAACTGCTTCTTTTGCCTTTCTTTTTTCATAACCTAGTGATTTTTCCCACAGTTCTCTTTGAACATATGGAATACAAGGCCCTAACACAGATGTCAAATTTCCATTCATGTTAAACCAATCCCATCCATTTATGATGCACCAAATAAACTGTAAACCAATCAATGGGATTAGATTAACTGACTGAATCAGTGCCGCTTAAATCTGTCACCCACTACTTTGTTGTTCAAAAGTCCAAACCCCACAAGAAACCAAAATGCATGATCTCATACTTCCAGAATACTTTTTATTACTTATCACAACCTGAGTTAGGAAGGAAGAAAAACCAAACCCACATTTAAGCTAAGTAGTTCCCCATTAAAACTACAACTTACTCTTTTTCCAGGCTTGCAACAACACTGTTAACATAATCAAGATCAGTCTGGAAAAAAAACAAACACAAAAAACCAAATAGAATACTTAACAGTTTTGGAGCTACACTTTAAAAGAACCGAGTAAAATAAACATTGGAGGTAGCTGCACATGCTGAAATTGATTTTTCACATATTTGAGTAATAGAGGAACACATCACACAGGTAACTATGTCATGTCTAATGGGAGAAGAAACAATTCTTTTTCAGAAGGAAATAATCTTTGCTTCATATCTGCTTTTAAAGGACAGTTCTAATCCAATTGTCAATATTTTCTTGCAATCTCTCATGATCTTAATGACAAAATGATCACTGTGTGTGCAGAAAGAACTTCATATTGCAGTTACATAATATGAAAATATTACCAGGGAAAGCTTTCTGGAAAACAGGACATTGAACATACACTCTAAATCCTAAACTTTGCATTTAGAGTGCGGATGCGCCAACCGCAGAATGCAATCAACATACTGTTTTCCCGACTAGGGCTGCTCTTTTGCATCAGAGACTAACTTGCCAGAACTGGCTCGTTATTCAACCTATTCACTTGGTTGTACACACGTATTCCAGGAAAAGAGAGTTTGTGGCTTCATATATGCGACTGAAAACCCTAATCTTTGTTATACTTACTAATCTAATAACGTTACATACTATTTATCAGTTTTCAAAAGAAAATTTACAGTCTATAAATCAACCCAGATTCTGGTGGCTCATGAGGATTCTGCAGAAATAGCTGCCTTTGAAATGTTAGAAACAAAGAAACAGTTCATATTTTGTCCCATGAATTTGTAATGCAGATTACCATTAAAGGATTATACATAGAGAATGAAACCCCATTTCCATAGAACCACTAATCTTGTTTGATAAAGGTGCTTACCTTTGATCTTAAAAATCACATTCCTATTTTAAAGATTTATTTTTATGAAATCCAACATAATGCTAGTGACGCACACTTTTCCAAAAAGCCTAACAGTGGGTTTCTTCCAAAAGTTCTAAATACTACAAGAACATATGAGTAGAAAGCATTTGTCATAAATTTTTCATACACATTTTCTTCATAAGTGCTATGCCTAGTGCTGGACAGAAGTTCTAATAAGTAGGTAAGGTGCTCACAATTTAAAACTCAACCTGCAGCAAGTTCCACAAAAGCAAACTCAAGTCCATACGGACCTTGATGTCTTTAAATACACATATGGATTGTTCACACATGGTTTATTAGTGGAATGGAGTTTTAAGACATAACTTTTCCTGCTGTGTTGCAAATCAGTGTCCTAGTGACTACCGAAAAGTAACTTTAGTATATGATTTCTAACAGAAACCTTTCTTTTTTTAAAAAAAGAAAAAAAAAAGAAAAGAAAGTCTGGAATAAGAGGTTTTTCCCCTACTTCCCCTTATTTTTGTCCTTCATGCAAAAGGTTGGCAGTTTCCCAGTAGCTTCATGTTACAGGGAGGTAGCCAGTAGACTTCCAACCTCATATTGTCTGTCATCTGTGCTGCTGTCTCACAAAATCAAGATGGTCTCCGTCTAGCTGCCCTGACCACAATATATGGCAAATACCACTCCCGGTTTAGTAGGCAGTCTTCCTTTTGAATCAACCATTGCTGCAACAGCATAGTGCAAAAGCAGATGCTACTTTAAGATTTCTTTTTTTTTTTTAAATCGAGATTGAAAAGCTAATGCCATTTTTTCACACGAGCAAATACCTTAAAACTTGATATCCTGCCCTTATTTCTAAATAAGCAGTTGTGTTTATATTTACCAGCAGCATCTGAGATTCAGAACCAGGATTTCAACACCAAACTCTTCCCCTCAGGATAGCAGGTTGACTGTCATCTTTCCACATGAGAACTTCGGAAGACAATCAACCCCTCTCATTACCCAGCCTAACACTACATGGGATCTTTGCCAACATCCTTCAGCAGTGTCCATGTCCCACTAAGACAGCACTCGTAAGTTATTTCACACAACCACATGAAATATCAGAACATGCAATAGATTTGATCAATCTGTTACAATACCCGAGGAAAGAATTAACTATACAGAATACTTTGCAGAGTAGCAATGGAAAGAAACCTGGAATAGCCAGATATTTGCTCTGAGGATCTAATTTAAGGATCATAGAATCATAGAATCACAGACTGGTTTGGGCTGGAAGGGACCTTAAAGCCCATCTAGTTCCACCCCCCCTGCCATGGGCAGGGACCCCTTCCACTAGACCAGGTTGCTCAAAGCCTCATCCAGCCTGGCCTTGAACACTTCCAGGGATGGGGCATCCACAGCTTCTCTGGGAAACCTGTTCCAGTGCCTCACCACCCTCTCCAGGAAGAACTTCTTCCTGATCTTCTAAGCAGTATCAACAAATTCACCTAATAACTGAAAAGCAACAGGGAAAAAACCTCAAACTATTATGGACCAATATCTATTCTCTATTTTTGAGGAAGAAAGTGTTTACTGCCTTGACAAAAGACCTAAGGTCCTCTGTATCAACCTACAGGACACAAGACTACTGAAAATAATTATGAACTATATATAACAAGAAGCAGTAATACCCTTGTCTTCTCCAAGAACCTTCAAAAGGACAAGACAAATCCAGATTAATCAAAAGGAAGTCACCCATGAAAGACGGTGTAACTGTTATTCAGGCTTCCAGTGAAGAACATCTGGTAGATACCAGCTTGACTTTGGAGCAGCTATGATGAGCTTAGATTTTATTTCATGGTATCCGTGCTGCTTGCAACTAGCAAATGGAAATGTCAGAGATGATCCTAAACAAAGCAGCACAACTTGTAAGAATGCTATGAATGTTTTTGTCTACCAAATCAGAGAGCAATAACAAAACCAGAATTATTCCTTATTAAAACTCTTAAGGTTGGAGATTAAATAATCCCTAGGATTTGGGAACCCAAGAAAAAGATGGAAAAATTAAAATTCTAATAATTAATCCCTTTAAAGCAATTAAATGCAAAATTGTGGTAGGTCACAACCAAAGAGTTAACAGTGCCAGCCAAAAAGATGCATCTTACAAATCAATCACATGAAGCCTTACAAACAAGTTTGTCCTGTTAGGTGGATCTCTGGGAACTAACGAAAGGCATTAAGTAGGGGTGGTTATTTCGGCATCAGCCACTGAAGCCTTTCCACCTGTTCTTTCTTCTTTATCATATGAAATTACTGATCTCCAAGAGAAAGCAAGAACACTTCAATTGAGACATCCTCCTTTTTTCATTCATACCAGATCAGATCAAAGATTGATTCAGCTCAGCATCCTGCTTCCAGCAGTGGTAGCCATGAACAGATACACAGCAAAGAGCACGGCCAGGACAAGCATACACAATACCCCCTTCTCACTACCATCCATGCTCCGACTACCTTCAGTTCAAGTTAAATCTGTCTCAGGAAGTGATTTTGCGTATTTAACATTTCTCAGTAGACTCCTCTTCAAGGCAGTTTGCCAGTATCCTCTTGAGCCTATCTAAACTTTCAGCAAGAAAAAGAAAAAAAATATTTTAGCTTATGAGATCTGTGGAGTTTCATGAGCCTGTGAACATGGCAACATCTAAGGTTTAACTCCTAGCACCAGCAATGTTGATGAGACACACAAACATAGTGCTTTGATGAATCTCTCTGAAAGAAAACAGAGTTCGCTGGGGAACAAACTAAAGTTTCAGACTGTCAGGGAAATAAGTTTATTTCCTCAGTTTTTGTAAGATGATGCCACACAACTCTCCAGAGTACCTTCTCAAGTTTAGGTGAGCTTGAATTTCAGATCTGCAGTTATTCTAAGGTTTGTCTGAACAAACATCGTTATTCATAACAAACACACAGAGCAGCAATGAACTTTCCAATCTTTTTTACTTATTTTTTATGACCGTGTGCATGGCAAAGTAGTAGAATATATTTGCTAGCAGGCAAAATCAGAACTTTCCAGCTGCTGGTTAACAGCTAGACAACTGTCAGACAAATTCAAAATTTCTAGTTTCAATAATCAACCCTTTTGTACTGCTAAATCCTAGTTACTTCATACCTTCAAGAATGACAGAAGGTGGACTGTTTCTCAAAATGTAAGGAAAACAATGGCATTTTAGACCAAGGGTCTATCTACTGTCTTGGACAGTAGCAGATGCATAGAGAAAAATAAAGGTGCAACCACAGCATCATAGAATACCTCAAGCTGGAAGGGATCCCCAAGGATCATCAAGTCCAACTGCCTGCTCCTCACTGGACTACCTAAAATGAAACCATATGACTAAGAGCGTCTTCTAGACGCTCCTTGAACTCGACAGGCTTGGTGCCGTCACCCCTTCCCTGGGAGCCTGTTCCAGTGCCCGACGACCCTCTCGGTGAAGAGCCTTTTCCTAATGCCCAACCTGAACTTGCCCTGACCAGCTCCATACCATTTCCACATTCCTATCACTGGTCAGAGAGAGGAGATCAGCACCTCCCCTTCCACTGCCTCTCTTGAGGAAGGTGTAAACTGCAACGAGGTCACCCCTCAGCCTTCTCTTCTTCAAGATGAACAAACAAATTGACCACAGCTGCTCCTCATACATCTTGCTCTTGAGGTTTTTCACCATCTTGGTCTAATAGTTTAGAAACAGAATTTTTAGACTGGAAAGACCTTTAAGATCATTAAGTCCAACCGTTAACGCACCACTGACAAGTCCACCACTAAACCGTGTCCTTCAGCACCTTGTCCACACGTTTTTTAAAATCCCTCCAGGGATGGTGACTCCACCACTTCCCTGGACAACCCACTCCAATGCCTGACAACCCTTTCAGTGAAGAAAGGTTTGTTAATATCCAATCTAAACCTCCCCTGGCACAACTTGAGGCTGTTTCCTCTCATCCTATCACTTGTCACTTAGGAGAAGAGACCAACCCCCCCCTCTCTGCAGCCTCCTTTCAGGCAGCTGTAGAGAGCGATCAGGTCTCCCCTGAGCCTCCTCCAGGCTGAACCCCCCCAGTTCCCTCAGCCGCTCCTCACAGGACTTGTGCTCCAGACCGTTCCACAGCTCTGTTGCCCTTCTCTGGACACACTCCAGCACCTCAGTGTCTTTCTGGTAGTCAAGAGCCCAAAACTGAACACAGGATTCAAGGTGCAGCCTCAGCCGTCCCCAGTACAGGGGACAGTCACTGCCCTGGTCCTGCTGGCCACACTGTTCCTGATGCAGACCAGGATGCCATTGGCCTTCATGGCCACCTGGGCACACTGCTGGCTCATGTTCAGCTGCTGTCGACCAACACCACCAGGTCATTTTCTGCCAGGCATCTTTCCAGCCACTTGTCCCCAAACCTGTAGTGTTGTGTGGGATTGTTGTGGCCCAAGTGCAGGACCCAGCACTTTGATGTTCTTTTTATATCAAGGTACCCAAAACTGCACACAGTACTCGAGGCGGGGCCACACCAGTGTGGTGCAGGGTGCAATAAATGGGGTACGTGCAGAACGAACCTTCTTTCACTTCATATACCTCCCAGTTCTCAATAATCAACATTTTATCATTCCTAGGCCTGACTGCTATCTTTACCATTAGATTCAATAGCTCCTTCTGGATCTGGTCTTTGTGAATTTGCCCAATTCATTTCAGAATCCATTTATTCTCTCATATTTCACAATATCCAGTAACAACAAGGTCCACAATTTAGCTATGTACCAAATGAAAAATACTGCCTTTGTTTTAGATTTTTTGCCTCTTAATTTCACTTAGCCGTACCTAGATTGCACCCATATCACCATGTCACACTTCTAGTCCACACACGTAAAATCTAAAACGGAGCAAAACAGTGAGTCAAAACAGAGCAGGAGTGAGGCTGGCAAAGGCAGAGCAAGCACACAAACACTTAGCATCAGACCATAGGAGACATGGTCTTGTACTCTAGCGGTAGCAGCAAGACACAGTACTGCTAGAAGAAACGAAAATAGCCTTCAAGTTCAGACATCTACATTCCATTGTAAAGCATGGGATTCCCATCCCTCTTATTTCCTGTCTCACCTCTTCTGCCACAACTTAATGACACTGGATACACTATATCTAGACTGTTATGAGTATCCAGATCTTAATTCTAAAATGAAATTTACTTCAAGTCAGTCTTAACCTATTCAAGAACACCTTTTAAAAAAAAGAAAAAAAACCTGGGAAACAACCATGCTAATCTGCAAAGCATGGTCATTTCACTGCTTACTAATTTCTATAATTTTATTTGATCTTTCATCATCCCTGTGGAATAGGGTGGAATAATTTTACGATGTATTTTAAATAGTAACAAACAATGCAAAATTGAACAGCCTCCAGAAAATGCAAAGCAAACATATATTTCCCTTGAAATGGTGAAAGTACCTATAAATATAATTACCTACATATAAGGCATTACAATTCACATAGGAAAAAGCTACCACTAAAGTGGTATTTGGATCTATTTTGGGATATTAATGTAGTGAAGAAAAAGCCCTAAGGAATAAAAGTGCAACAGTGGTTTCCAGTGGTTGCAGAAGGGTATGGATATAAATAAAAGCTGCGGAAAAAGGTAGTAACATCTGTCAGAGTTCAACAAATGCAGCTGAAAAAAAGATTTTCAGGAATACAGCATCTGCTTTCAGATCTGAAGCAGCAAGTTCAAGTTAAATACAGGGAACATGAGAACAAGATGCAAAGCTAAAACAGTAATGCAGAATACTGTCATAACACAGCCCTCTAATGTTACACAAGCAAAATGTAGCCTCCGTGTCCTACATGAGCTAATGATTTCATCCCTCTCTTACTGAAACTCCCCCCTCTACCACACAAGAAGAAATATCTTTCTCTCTTGCTCTCCAATCATTTCTGTGATTAACTCAACTCAGTTCAGGACAGGGTTTCACAATGCAAAGCCTTTGGCAGCAATCGCAGGAATACATGTGTACTCTCCTATCACTTGCCTCTCGTTTCTCCCTACCCTTGCACCCTGCATGTCAGATCCTCAGTCATGAGGGCATATGTCCATATGGATTGGGCTGTGAACCACAGCACCACATCAGAGAATAAGTTTAGCTTTTAAGAAGGCCAGTCAAAACAAAAATATCACAGGAAAATTCAAATCAGGACATTCATTTGTGTCTAGCTTTGACTTGTTTTAAGTATTATATACATACATAGTTAAGTATATGCTAAGATCTATTCGTCTTTCTCCAACTCGAGACATGCAGTCAGATCTCTTGAGGATTAAGAATACACTCTGTAGAGCAGCTCCAGGAAAGGGTGGCTCCCAGGTTTTCAACAATTAGCAGAAATAATCAAACATCTCCGTAGCAGAGATGATATTAGTACACCCAGGTTGAGAGAAAGAGACACAAGATACACTCCTTTGTTTTCTATCACGAGATCTGCTGATCACAGAGATCTCTAGATCAAGCCCAGCGCAAGAAGAGGTGAAGATACAGGTTTGTTTATTATGCTGCAGAAGTTTTCTATATTAGATTCTAATGTTAATACATCCAGAACAGGTATAGCAAGGTTTGACCCACTGTGTGCACTCAGTACTTAATTTGCTAAGGCTTTATTCATACCAGCACACAGGATGGTACCTGGCTGGGTGATTGTCACACTGACCCAACCAGTACAGAAACTTTTCCAAAGAAATAATAAAAAAAATTTCTCTGCAACGGGAGAATACAGAAAACACTACTGAAGATCAACATCTTACAATTTAGCAGGCACCGTTTACACAAAGAGATGACACAGTGACAGTAGAAGATATTCAGATATGCATATTTTTCTAGCCTCAAGTGAAAAGTGAATTGAAACAGAGTAAGATTTGAATAAGCAACATGCAAGGAAGTATAGCATGTGGACTAGTGCTCCAAGAACAAATGGCTGGTCAGTTATTGCCTCAGTGGTGTACAGGATTAGCAAGATGCTTTTGCATACCTGTAGTGTCTTATGTTTCTTACTGAAATAATTTGTATTTCTGATATTTTTGGTCAAATCAAGGGCTTATAGTCTTCCCAATGCACACTGATTACTGTTTGTACAAAAGACTGTGCTAAGTGCAGTCACTGATTAATGAAGTGGACTGACAAGAATTTGTGATATATTTAGAACAGGTCTAAGATGCATTTTCTTCATGATAAATGAGCTCTCCCCTCATGAAAAAAAAGATTGTTTAGATACCAGAAAAGTATTCTAAATTTCCATCACATTCAGTACCATGGATATATATGTCTGTTGTTCCACTATGATCACAGAACCATAGAACGGTTTGGGTTGGAAGGGACCTTAAAACGACCATCTAGTTCCAACCCCCTGCCATGGCCAGGGACACCTTCCACTAGACCAGGTTGCTCAGAGCCTCATTCAGCCTGGCCTTGAACACTTCCAGGGATAGGGCATCCATTGCTTCTCTGAGCAACCTGTTCCAGTGCTTCACCACCCTCTCCGTGAAGAACTTGTTCCTGATATCCAATCTAAACCTCCCCACTTTCAATTTAAACCCGTTACCCCTTGTCCCATCACTACAGGCCCTTGTAAAAAGTCCCCTCCCAGCTTCCTTGTAGGCCCCCTTAAAGTACTGGAAGGCTGCTATAATTACAAGCCCTATTAAATAAAAATACTGGATGACATTCTAATATAGAGTTCACAGTTTCTTAAACCTAGAGCCTATTGTTTATTATGAAAGCAAGTTCTCATACAGAGCAGGTTTAAGAGATTGAATCGCTTGTTTTGACCCATCTGATGAGCCTATGAACTAGCTACATAGTGAAGGGGAATAAAAAGTTTTTTAAGTATAGAGGTACAATGAATCATGCCTATTTATTAGTCATCCTAATGAATACCTGCAAATTACTCTGCAATAGAAAGTTATTTTAACAAATTGGAGAACAGACATATGTCAGTTACTGGGACAATTGCACAGTTTACTGTGAAGCAATTCTAGTAAGTATTTAAATTGGTGATTAGATATCACATCAGCTAAGATATTTTAGATATCCTTGAACCTCTAGTATGGAAATTTACTGTGTATAATTAAATTACTGAGAAATATCCATACATTAAATGAATATACAGATCTCTGTTTAGCAACCATAATGCATCTATATTTACAAGGTCATCTGTTTACACTGTTCGTGCTGTTTGCAGAAGGCCATTAGCCTTAATTTTCAACTTGTTTTTTAGTAGAAAAAGTCAAATTTACAAGAAAGGCGTGACATTGAATTGCTAAAAATAATAACAGGCTTAGAAGTGTTTTTTAGGGTACTTAGCACAAAGAGATTACAGTCCATGACTATGGCTCCCAGCAGTGCTTCTTAAACACTGTCAATTTCATTTCTCAAATAAAGTCAG
Source organism: Eurypyga helias (assembly GCF_000690775.1). Classification (NCBI taxonomy): domain Eukaryota; kingdom Metazoa; phylum Chordata; class Aves; order Eurypygiformes; family Eurypygidae; genus Eurypyga; species Eurypyga helias. The sequence goes on from NW_010237716.1 coordinate 47,476, forward strand.
CAAGAAAATACTAACAGCCTTTTAAAATAACATTTTTTCATATAATTCTCTTGTGAAAACATTTCTGTGAAGTCCTGCACTTTTTTCTGGTTGGTACAAGCTATAGACAGAGCACAGAGAGTAACTGTAAGCTTACTCTAACCTCACACCCTTTCTTGCTGTACTTACTGCACAGATGTTGCGCAGAGGCCGCATCTTTTTTCAGACACTTCTGCCACCGTTTTCAGTGCAAGCATAGTTAGTCAAAGTTCTCGTGTTTTTAAATAAGCCTTCATTAATGCACACATTAATGACAGCAACACTCTTAAGATATTTTAGGCTAGGAAACCCCCAGACAAAGCTATTTTAAAAGCTAAAGCTTTTCCTTTTGTTTAAGGAGAAACAAAAGTCCATCAGGGGAGTAGGGCTTCCCTCAATTAGCCAGAGAAAATGCTTAATAAACCTAGACCTTTCATCTTGCAAAATGAAGATGAAATATACAGCATAACTCAGAAAAAACACAACACAGTTTGGGATGAAGTATTTACTGTACCATATTATTCACCAAAAGAGTTCCCTTGTAGCAACTAGAAAACAAAACTACAAGATATTGAACTTAAGAAAACATAAAATATGATCAAAGAAATAGTAAAGCAAGGATGACAAAACTGGATGGAGTAAAGAAAGATGAAGGCAAATCTAAAGAATAGTTAGAACAGAACAAGAATTTAAACTCAGGTTCTTCAAATTTTCACAGATACTCGTATCTTTCAGTGCCCACAGCAGATAGGAGAGTAAGCACATAGTGCTGCTCATCATGAGACACAGGCAGAGGGTAACAGTATCCCACCCTGGAGCAAACAACACAACTCTCCTTGGTCACAGAAGCAATAGCTCCCATGTTATAGTGTTCAGTTCCTTCACAGCCCCTTTTGTAGAATCATTCCCAAGATTAAAGAGAATTTCCTACCACCTCAAAGGAAGAAAGGTATTTAGCTAGGAAAACTGAGGTATAGCAATAGGGCTTGTCTAAGGCAACAAGAGAAACTTGTGCGGCTGGGGACAGCATGGATTCCCTTCACTCCTGAATTTTGCAGAAGACAGAGAATCCAATGATAATACAGGTCTTCATTGCTCAGACCTCCTTAAGGAAAACAAAATGAAATTTCAGTTTTAAACCTTGAAAAGTAGCCACACAGGCACTAAAACTACTCCAACTAATACAGCAGAGAAGATGTCAGCATCCCAGTAATTCAGAATGAATTCTCTTCTCCTGATATTCTCAAACAACGGATTTTTTAAGACCATTTTATGTAGAAAAGCTGTATATATCCAGACAGACAGTTTGTGACTGACTGTCAGGAAAAAGAAAGCAGAGCAATTTATATTAGGAAAACCTAAGAACCAGTTCTCAGGTACAGGTTAAAAGTTTGCAAACTTTAAAGCAAGCTTTAAAAATGTGGTGATAATAGAACCAGCAGTATTAAAATGGCTATCTGGTTTCCCACTGATTCATCCCGGAGGAGACACCAGTTCACAGGACTAAAGCCATTTTCCCAGTAATAACTAGAGGATTCACATTTTCATCTATGGGAGTCCTAACCACTGTTTTAGTAGAGCACTATATTATTAGATGGATGAAGGTCAAGCAAGTAAATTTCTCACTCTCCAAGTCAGACTTCTGAGAAAGACATATAGACCAAAATAAGCATACTCAATTCCCAGCAGCCAACTGAATTACTTCTGAAAGCAGTCTATCATTGTCCTAAATTTTATTTCCATTAAATCAGAGCAAAACTGACCAAACTGTCCAAGTGAACACTGTTTTAATTAATCCATGAAAAAGGTCTGGGTTTAGAATATCCACACTGTCCAGAAAATAAAATCAGTACCAATCTGTGCCTAACATCTCAAACGGCAGCACTCACTTGAGGAAGAACCAAGCAGTAGCATGATCAGAATGAGAAGAATCCTCCCTAAAACACCAGAGCATCTTAGCCATTATTTTGATGTTGAAGGCATAAATGCACCTCTCTCTCACTAGGTATAAGCATCACAAGACTTGCAAAAGAACCAGTCCACCGAATCCATGTCCACTATACCCTTGATAAAAAGAAAAGGCTGGGCACTTTAGGGTCATTTCTCTCAGAAACACAAGACTGACACTGGCTCCTTCTCATGGAAGAAGACAGTCATCTGTCTACATGTTGAAGAAAAAGTGTATCTTCATCAATTCCTGAAAGGAGTCGTATTTGTAATTAAAGGCAGCTTAGAAATTACATAACAAATGCTGAAGCGATTACCTCTCCTATAAAGACAACCATGACACAATCCAGTTTTTCTTCAGGGGACAGCTTATCAATAAGGGAGTGGAGAGTTTCTGTAAGGTAAGACTTGACTTTTCTTTTCACTGTAGGTATTCCCATTACAATGGAAACTGAAATCAAACAAACCACAAATGTACTTTCAGTGATTTCATACACAAGATAGAAAAACAAAAATCTTATCCCATAATAAAGCATTGCTTAAGAAATGCAGGGAGTTAAAAGACGGGAGATAACAGTAATTTAAAATAGTGTAAAAACATACCGCACATCATCAGGGGCATTATTAAACAATCACTACCAACTCTCATATCTAACACAGCAAAGAAAAAAAAAGTAATCCCACACATGCCAGACTACTGCAGAGGTAACAACTGACAACCATGATATTAATCAGATAAAGTGAACCAAAACTTAAGAGTGATTAAACTCCCTAATTTTGTTTTATTTTCAACTTGGCATAACCAGTCTTCTCAACTCAAGTATTTAACTTCTCAGAAGTTATCTTTTAAAATAAGACTGCTGAAAAAAACTATCACTTTCTTCTAGAAAAAACAACTACAGGTCATCAGGATTGAGCAGAAATTCCTCACCGAAATCTGTTATTCCTGTTAAAAGCATCTCAAATGCAAAGCAATCTGGCCTCAACTACATGCTACAGCATGAACTACATGAACAGCATCTTTCAGCTGGCCATTCGACTCCTGTGTTCCTTAACTTTCCCTTAGTCTTTCTTCTGTAACTCACCCTGTACCCAGGCCTGGCTACCTGCTAGGAACACAGCAGGCAGCAGCAGGAACACAGTAAAAGGATAAAGCAGACTTCAAAAGTCAGCACCAGCATGCTGAGCCATCTGTGCAAAATGATTTACCACATCATAAATACATAAAAATCAAACAACTATTAAAATATGTTGTTTATCCTACCTTATAGAGCCTGCTTCACCTAACAACTGCACATTAATAAACGCTGAATTTTTAAAACAAATGCTCAAAAAGCACAGTAACTGGGAAGGGGAAAAAAGGAAAATAATTTTAACTCAGAATTTCTTCCCTCTTTTTAATTAAATAAACCCAACTCCAATTTCTGTTTCATAATTTCAAACTTCTGTCATATATTCCCAGTGGGATATAATACAGGCTTCACTTGAAACAATAAAGGAATATGAGCTTTTTCCTTCCTAAATAACAACATTGAAATAAACGGCGTTTACCATCAGAAAAATAGCCCTATGGCTTGAGCCCACACGTTTGTCACACAGGCATGCCTTCTGTTAAAAGGAGGAGTAATCAAACTTACTGAAGTAATTAAAAAAAAAAAAAAATATAGGCCAGAAGTAACTCATGCTTCTTTCAAAAGCGGGAGGAAGGGGGAAGAAATTTAAAAAGAAAGGCCTAGTGGACAATAACATGAGCCGTTCTAGTCAGATGGCACGCAGGGAAATGGGGATGCGTCAGTGGGGCCTTGAAGCTTAGAGACGCACGGGCACGTACGCTTTGACGCGTATCAGCTTGGTGAGGCTTTATGCTGTTTATTTTCTAGGCCTCCAAGAGTGGTATTCCATGGAGCTATCCTAATCACCAAAGCTCAGAATTTGTGAGGATTAGAATTAAAGAGGCGATCAACAGTACTGCAGCACAACACTGATTGATTTCTCCCCCCCACCCCCAAATGAAGCTCCACATTTTATGGATACAATTATATCTGATCATCCAACCTAGTTCTCCCAACTCTAAGTTATACATTGACATATATTGTTCAAAAAACACCAAATCTAAAATAATTATATGCATTCATGGTTGCCCCACAAATCTGAAAAGCCGAAGGGACACGTCTGTTAGCAGTTTAGAATTTCTAACACTTCAGCTTTGTTCCCTTTACTTAATCACAAAAAATTAAGCCAAACTAAATGTTTCTTAATGTGTACCTTAACGTGGAATGGGTGTGATTGAGATTTTGCAGAAAAGAGCAAAGCTGAAGCTAAACTCCTTTCATCTTGGATTCAGTAAGAATCCTGAGAGATATGAATATCACACAAGTTAAATGAGATGTCCTTGATCTACTAAGTAATGCAGTAAGCAATATTACTAAAACTAGAAACTCCTCCAGATATAAAACATAAAATTAAAACATATAAAACCTTAAAAAAAAAAATGTATCAGCATACCTCCTGTCCTTCCAAGGCCAACCTGCACAGAAGGTTGAAGGCTTCCTTCATTTTTCAACAAATGAGGCAAATGGTAATAGATATTTGGCACTTGAAGAGATTTTCTACTTGTTAGCTCTTTTAACAATTTCAGCGTCTCATCTGCAAACATACATGAAATCAGTAACGCAGAAAACAAACAGTATAAAGTTTTATGCAGTGGTAAATAATACAAAACTCCAAGCTTGGTCCTAACTGAGAAACAGAACAAATGATGTGTTTTACTGAGGCATTATACCTTGTGCACAAAGGAAGTCTTTTTCATTTTAACTTTTTAAATAAACTATGGCCAAGATTATTTTCCACTCAGCTACATTGCTACAAATGCAGTTAATGCTTACCTGATCACACAAGACTGCGGGTGATCACAGAAGTAAAGAATGCTCCATTTCTTTACTTTGGTTTGTTCCCACCCATCAAATCGTAATGGGAGGCTTATTACCTAGACTGATTTTCACTTACAGTTACAGAGCTCATCACCACGTAGTGATGCTACTGCAAGTAACTTTTCAAAGCCACAAATGCATATTGAAATACACTGTACATACACTACAAAACTAAAAATAGTGTTAAATACACAACTGATTTTAAATATTTCTGCAATAAAATGAATGCTAACGAATTCTGAGAGATGTGGGCTTGTTCAGCCTGGAGAAGAGAAGGCTCTGGGGAGACCTTATAGCACCTTCCAGTATCTGAAGGGGCCTACAAGGGAGCTGGGGGGGGACTTTTTACAAGGGCCTGTAGTGACAGGACAAGGGGTAATGGGTTTAAATTGAAAGCGGGGAGATTTAGATCAGATATCAGGAAGAAATTCTTCATGGAGGGGGTAGTGACGCACTGGAACAGGTTGTCCAGAAGAGCTGTGGATGCCCCATCCCTGGAAGTGTTCAAGGCCAGGCTGGATGAGGCTTTGAGCAACCTGGTCTAGTGGAAGGTGTCCCTGCCCATGGCAGGGGGGTTGGAACTAGATGACCTTTAAAAGGTCCCTTCCAACCCAAACCATTCTGTGATTCTATGAAATTTAATTTAGTCCTTTAGAGTACTTAAAATAAATCTTGCTCTTCCAAGAACAACTGCCTCTCAGGATGTCCAGGTGGCTCTCAAAGTTGCAAATTACAGTTTTTAAATTCCCCTGCTGTGCATGTTGATTTTCTTACATCAAGTGTGAAAACAACTCTATATCAAATGACAACTTTGATAGCATATGGACCTTTGAAAACTTACGGAATTTACAATATCAAGTTAAGCAAAAAAACTGTACTCATGGTTTCCAAAGAAAAAAATGAATTGTGCAGAAGTGAGGAAAGTAATGCCATAAATGTCACTCCTCTCAGATTCTGAGGGTAGCTTCTGCAAAGCTAGAATGGTTATATTGTGAGTTTGGGGTTATTTGGTTGAGGGGGTGACAAAATTTATTTTTGGGTGAAACTATATTCCTAGCCATTTATAATCTTGAAAAATGCTTTTTAAATAGATCCCATAAGACGAGATGCTCATTTGGATAGATTCCAACACAGGTACATTTTACTTTTCCTGCTAACATTTCCTTTAGCTCCAACTGCAAAAGCTGGACTAAAAATTCTCTCAAAATGTGACAGCTCTTTATAATATAAAGGAATTATGATTTACGTAAAACAACCTGATATTCTTTCAGCTTACAACATAGCAAACACTACATAGTGTTATGTATACTTAAGTACATTAAACTTAATAAAATCTATCTAATGCCAAGTTCTGAGCACAGAATCTCAGGAATTCAGACTTCAGCTGACTTCCCATCACAGCTTCATGTGGAAAAAAAGAGGATGTCCTATTTGGGATCCAGACTTGGTAGAAAGTTTAAAATGTGAATCAGTAACTTCAGCAGCATCAGAAGAGAGTAATTATGACTACACTGTCTATAAACAAGCTAGCTTATTTTTATAAATAAATACGGTAATAATCATAAACATAGTATCAAACTCATGTAACTTCCTCTGTTGTTCTTTGCCTTAACAGCAAAAACACACACACAGAACAGGAAGCCACAAACTATGTTAAATGTAACCTTCATCCATACCTTCCTTGAAGATGGAGATCAGGCTGGACAGCCCCTTAGTGTCAGACAGAGCAATTCATCCTTAATATCAGCACCGAGGGCCTGTAATTGTAACCCTCGCCCCTCAAAAAAAAAAAATCCTATAGATGATAGTAATCCATAGCACAAATATAAGTAGATAAGGGACTCAGAAAGCTTCATCCAGTTTTTGATTTGCAGAGAACTTTGTGTTTATATTCCTCATTAGGCAAATACAGTGAAATTTCTGCAACTTACCAAATCAGACCTCACCCCAGAAAAGTTTGTTTCACATGTTTGGGGTTATTTTGGGGGTTTTCCATCTAAAATAATCAGAGTGACTAAAGCAGTAATAGTGTGATTTTAAAAGTTAACGTCAAAACTGTTGAGTAGTACGAAGGCATGCTCTAACACTGCCAAACACAGCATTTGGTAAACTTGAGCATCCGCTTCCGAAATGGGGAAAAACTTATAGAAGAGTTGACCAGTGCAACATTTAATCGCTAGTTACAAAAAAGGACATTATCTGTACATTTTAGAAATCATAACCAAAACCCATCTAAAGTATCTAGATATATCACACAGCTATCAGCCAGAAGATGTACATTTTTATATCTTCCAGATGACTTCTAAATAGATTTTAATTTCTTCAAGTTCACCCATTTCTTAAACACTTTTGGCTCACCCTTCCCCTCAAGCTCTATTTAGAAAGCGATGTAAATTATTGTCAAAATATGCTCAGTTAACAAGTAACCAGGAGTTTGGAGCTATTTGTGGAATACGTATTCAGTCCCTAAAGCTGTAAGAATGAAGACTGAGTGAATCATTAAGAATAGAAATTGGAAACAAACAATAAATCCCCACCAGATATAATGTATTACAGATTCTTTATTTGCACTGCTAAACAGCTTCATTCAGCTTTCTTGGTATTAATTTCTTGTTCTATAGTAATAAGAAGAAATTATAGTAGTGCAGAGTTCTAAAAAAATAGCTCAATCACGGTATGTACCTGAAAAATTATTCATTGCATTCTTACTCCCGTTTGTTTCTGCTACGGCACGCCTGAACTGCTCCAAGATTGCATTCAGCTCAGAAGAGCGTTGCAGAGTACGATGCTCAGCTATACGAAGACGTTCCTTCAAAGCATGAAATTCCCGTTGATATGCAATCAACTTTTCTGGAGAGAAAAAAGATGACCTTGGTTATTTTTGGAAACAAACACCTACAGACAAACCCAACAAGGGCCAGGGACTGCTCAGCTATGCAGCTCCTGAAATTCAAGCACGAGGAGCACAGCCTGGCATAACCCCACCAGGGTTAGTCACCTTAGTATTTACACAGCATACAGAGGGGAGGGTGAGCTGCACCAGACAGGGACGCAAAGTGGGCATCACAGGGAGTATGTCCCGCACGGTAGCAACCTTTGCGTCCCCATTACTCCGCACCACAAGGCAATTCTGCCACATGCCCACAAATACCTTTTCTTTAAGCCTCAGAGTAAGAGCAGTGTCTTACAAAAGCACAGGCTGTGCCTTTTCAAAGCCCTCTCTGAGCACTTCTGTAAGAACGACTGGAATTTTACAACAGTTCAGACATACTCATTTCAAACCCAAGTTTTAACGTGATGGTGTTTGTCAGTGCCTGCAAGAACAAAATTTTCATCAAAATCCTGCTGATGCAGATACATACATCTATTCTTTGAAGAGAGATGAAAAGGGAGAGGAAAACATAAAACTCATTTGCTGATAGTTGCCTATGCCCCTGCCATCCACCTAAGGAAGCATCTCTGTGAATCCTTCCCTTCTTCCAATTAGTCATTCCCATGAATGTCCTGCTCACCATCACTCTCCTTCAGCCAATCTACAGATACAGACTGGAGTATCTCAAGTGATTTTATAACTTGTAAAATCAATACACCAACCACACAGCTGTCACCCACAGACATATCCTTTTGTTATTTACCTATCTGTTCTTAGTCTTTGAGTATTGCAGTGGTAGGGAAGTAGAAGTTTTGCAAGCAATTTGAATCTCTTCCTGTTGCTACATTACAGTAACACATGGGGTAAAAAAATTACAGTCAACTTTCCCTTATTAATAGTGCTGCATTTCCTCCAACTTCTCCCAATTTACATTAATTTTCTTTTTTGTAGTTGGGATGTACTGCTGATTATGTTTGGAAAACATAATTAGCTAAATGCCCTCTGTTTTGAAGGCAAAAATAAAAACATAGTTTGCTACCTCTTAAAAGCATTTCCCTTGCCAGCCTTATTTTCCTTTTTTTCATTAAAACCAAATGGTTATTGCTTTTGTGCCAACAAACCCAGAACACAGATGCTGGCCCACAATGCAGCGCTAGGCACACTACACACTGACAACTGAATCCAGACTGCTATTTGAAACAGGACTTGGTGCTTTAGTCAGCAGTATTGAGAAGGCCAGGAAAATTTTCTGGAGTTTCTGGCATGAAGGACATTCTTACTTGCCAGTGATAACCCAAAGAAATCAACGGTTGCTTGGAACCATGTCTACTAATCACAGTAGGGTTACAACATATTTTAACACCTAAATGAATATAGAATTGTATTAGTGTAGCTGCCACCCAAGTACGTGAATGATATCTCCTCCCCAAAACAAATGGATGACGGCAGGTTACACAGAACCCTGTGAATTTCGGTGTGAACAGGGAAGAGCAGGTGAGCCAGCAAAGGACGTGCAAGGTTTCACCGAGGGTTTCTGTAGCAGTGGATGGCCTCGGAAGCAGCCTGCAGCATCAGGTCTCCATTCGTGCCTTTCTTCACAGTACAAGATAACAGACAAACTTTGGTACTTCATTCTTCCTACTTCAAAAAGGCTAAACTCATCTGTGGCAGTCTGTATTTCCTCCTGGGAAAATGGTGAGGATTCTATGGAACCTGTGGTTCAGACTCCAGCACCTCAAGTAGGATGAATTCAGGTCTTCCTCTCTTGACTTACAAAAATTCCTGGCAGAGATGATTTCTCTTCCTACACTTACTAAAAGATACCAACACATCACACACAGTGCTCCGAACATTCTGGTACTCTAAGGAACACCAGAGGCCTAGGAACAATTTACACGGGAGTATGTCAAACAGTGGAAAAACACAGTAGTTCCCCTGCCACCTCCACCTAGCAAAGTCAGAAATGTCTTATTGCTAAACTCACTTTTAAACAGAGATTAAGATTTTTCTACCTCCCTAATTCAGTTAGGTGAATAAAATTCCATAAACTGGAATTACAGGACACCTTGTAATTCCACAGCAAATTAAAACTGTTGTAAAACCACAAGAAACTTAGAGGTCAACTGAAAAGGCACTTTTATCACACAAATGAAAACTGTAGTTTCATGTTAAGAACTACCAACACAAATCCGTTACTGAAGAGATAATACTTTCAGAGGAGGTGGCTGTTCTAACACTTTTAATTTGCAATTAATATAACACGTAAAAAATAAAAAAGGGTAATTTGTTAACTTCTTGTTAATTTCTTTTTAAAGACATTTCAAATTACATATGTAGAAGTAAACTTTTATTTTCATAACTTATTATTGGGGTTTTTGAGCTAACAACACAGGATCCTACCTGTGGCACTATAAAATAGAATCATGGAATCACCCCCATCAGAAGGGCTTAAAAGAGGATCTAGGAAGTTATAGGCCCATCAGTCTTAATTAAGTCCCTGGAAAAGTTACGTCTTCCTGGGGGCTATCACAAGTCAAATGAAGCATGTGATTGGGAAATGTCAGCATGGATTCTTCAAGGGAAAATCATGTTTGACAAACCTGATCACCTTCTAAGACAAAGTAACCTGTTGGGTCAATGGGGGGCGAGTCGTGGACATTGCCTACCTGGATTTCTCCAAGGCTTTCAATAGTTTCCAACAGCCTCCTCCTAAAGAAACTCATGTGTTAGGTCTAGACAAGTGGTCTGGGCGGTGGGTGGGGAACTGGCTGACAGGCCCCACTCAGAGGGTGCTGGTAAACAGCTCCTTTTCCAAATACAACCTGACACAAGTGGGGTCCCCCAGGGATTGATACTGGGCTCAATGCTGTTTAATATCTTCATAAGCAATCAGAATGATGGCATCAAAAACGTATGACTGATTTCTTTGTTAGGTCACAATATTATTCTGCTAAGTAATACCAGAAAATGCCACCATTACAAATATAATCATATCTTAAGTCCACTACTCTATTTGTATTTTTCTAGCTATTTACACTAAAGGAATTTTTTTAAAAAATCATTCTTTGCAAGAACTTAAGTGATTTAAAACACCTCTCTAACATGAACAGAGATAGTACTTCTCATATTTATAGATTAACATGTAATTTGGGCTTTTGGTGCTAGTTTTATATTATGCCTGCCTGTACTTTGAAACAAAACAAGTTAAATATAAATTTCTAACAGTTATATCTTTGGCATACTTGCAGTACTTCAAAGCATTGATCAACTGCTCAGATACTTATTACTTAACAAACAAACAACCCCAACAGCAGCAACATCAAATTTCATCTCATACTGAAAGGCACTTGTGAAGGAGAAAAAAAAAAACAACCAAACAACCCAGATTCACACAGATTCAGAGTGGAAGAGTGTGGAAGGGACCTTCAGAGATCATCTAGTCCAACCCCTCCCCGACAGAGGAGGACCACCTTAAGTAGATCACGCAGGAACAAGTCCA
>NW_010237717.1:0-9350 GCF_000690775.1 Eurypyga helias
AAGAAGTTCTTCACAGAGAGGGTTGAAGCACTGGGCAACCTGTTCCAGAGAAGCTGTGGATGCCCCATCCCTGGAAGTGTTCAAGGCCAGGCTGGATGAGGCTTTGAGCAATCTGGTCTAGTGGAAGGTGTCCCTGCCCATTGCAGGGGGGTTGGAACTAGATGATCTTTAAGGTCCCTTCCAACCCAAACGGTTCTATGATTCTATAATAAAGCAATTTATTAATAAAGAATATGTGGATTTAAGTGATCTAAAATTAAAGCAAGAACATTTAAGTTAAAGGATAAGAAATGAGGCATTAAACAAATACTTCTGTAATCAATCAACTTCAAACAGTACTTTAAAGTACAAAGTGTGGTAAGAAAGAGATGCATAAACTCTCTTCATTTCTACATAAATTATCTGCAAGAAGAAATAAGTAACTCTCTCAAAATCTTTGCTGCTAATAACTCACAGGTGACTTTATACTACAAGTTACCATGGTGTAGTATGACAATTAACATGACATATATTTAAACACAATAGGTGAAGTGCTTAAACTAAGTAGAATAATTATATTACATGTGATGATATTTTCATTGAAGAAGTATTCAGATGATTTACACTGCAGTAACTTCAAGCATTAAGGCACAGAATGCTTGTTCTGAAATCTGAAATAATGAAGCCTGAGACATGTTAAATATTAAGGAAAAACCTGTAAGCTTATTTTTAACATGACAATATAATCTTGTCATATAATGCAAGGTTTAGTATGCACCTCATACCAAATGGTCTCAATCTCCAGCAATATGACTGACACTGTAAAATAAATATATTGTAAAAATGTTTTCACCAGAAAAAAAAAAAATCAACTTCCATTCACTTTCTGTAGTAATTTCTAGCATAAAAATCAAACTTTTTTCTCCACCATCTTTTTACCCATGACAGTTTCAGTAGCCTGGTAATTTTTCTTGCTTCCTTGCTTGTAAAACAGAAGGAGAAATTCAGAATAATCCCACCACTGCAGCTATAGATGCTGGCTTTACCTAGAGTTTAGGAAATGTCAGCTCTGTTGCAAAATTAGCTGTGAATAAATCTCATTCAACAGCTAAGCAGTGAGGCAAAACAGGAAATATAGTTAGAAAGCAGATAAAGCAATATTTTTTAATCTTTGTATCCTCATCATTAAATCAGAGAAGATAATTTTCCTTTCATTTCTTAAATTTAGAGAAATTTGTCAAAAGAAAGACAGGCTGTTTTTCCACACATAAGTGTGAGGAAAACAGGATATTATGGCTATACGTCTCACATACGCATTTATGATGCCTACAACACCATATAAAATGGAAAAGACTTTACCTGAAGAAAAAAAATGATGAATATTCTCACAAAGGGAGACAATATCAGATGTCATGCATCATCTTCACTAAATTTACTTTCACTAGTCAGAACAACTCTCTTTACACTGAAAAGCAGCCTTTTCCAGAGAGCAGCAGCATCATCAGTTTGTCACATGTTTTCTGTCACTGTTTGTCAAACCTCTGCTGTCCATAAAATGCTAAGTCCCCCACAAAAGCCAGAGTACAATCAGACCAAACAGGGATCTCATTCTCAGGATTTTACCAGTAAGGGACCTGTGAGCTGAGAAGGCCCTGAGAACCATGCAGAATTCCTTAAATCTTGACACACAAAACTTTTACATGAAAAGCTATAGATTTAGAAATACAGATATTAAGAAAAAGATGAGTCTAGGTGATGTAGGCAGTACTGTTTCATTTACTTGAAAAGCATGAAGGAACTGGAGTCAACCTCTGGGTTCTGCAGTAGTACTGAATGGTTTACCCTCCTTGTCTCTTCCTAAACCTATCCACCCCTTTTCTGTTGTCATGTTTCCATCTTAGCCCCATTTCCACTTTGCCACTACTGACATACTCATTCTCTGCCTTTTCTCAATATTTTGCTCTATATTTGAACTTCCCTTGATTCTATGTTTACCCCTTCCACTACCATCTCCAAAGTAGACCCAATGACAGTAAGTCATAGAGGCAGAAGTGAAACCCAGTCCATTACAACATGATATGAACTGCTTGTAGTACACTTCCACTTTCAGTCCTAAATACAGGAGGATGGAGTAGCTCCTACAGGTGGATGACAGGTCCTTACTTAAAATCATAATGAAAGAGGAAAAAACGTATTTTCAGATACTGTTTGCAATTTTTTTTTTCCTAAAACTACAGTCCTCAATAGCAAGATAGGGAAAAATTAAATTAACAGTTAAACAATTAGTTGTTAGGAAAGTTACTGAAGAAAAACTGCAGCTATTTCTGGAATACAGGCTGCAAAGCTTTGCCTGCACCTGAACTGACTGGTATCAACTGTGTTTGAAAGATGCTTCTTCCATATCTTTCATTAACATAATTCATGATTCAAGTTGAATGTTATTGTTTCCAGGGTGCTCAGCTCCACCACAGCCTTTATTTTATTGTCTTGACTTCCTGAGTTGCCAGAGAAATATTTTACTATACAACAAATCACAGATCTTGGTCACAGAACTAAAATGCCAGATTAATCAGACTTTGCATTATTTAGAACAATGTAGCTAGATTTTTCAAGGACATTAGGGCAAAAGAGGACTTATGATAAAAACGTGGAATTCTTTGTGTTGGAAGGGACCTTCAAAGGCCATCTGGTCCAACTGCCCTGCAATGAGTAGGGACATATTCCACTAGATCAGGTTGCTCAGAGCCCCATCCAACCTGACCTTGAATGTTTCCAGGAATGGGGCATCCACAGCTTCTCTAGGCAACCTGTGCCCGTGTTTCACCACCCTAACTGTAAAAAAATCTCTTCCTTATATCTAGTCTAAAACCACTCTATCTTAAATTAAAACTATTACCACTTGCCCTGTCGCAACAGGTCCTGCTAAAAAGTCTGTACCCATCTTTCTTAGAATCCCATTTTACGTACTCAAAGGCTACAATAAGGTGTCCCCAGAACCTTCTGTTCTCCAGGCTGAATAACCCCAACTGTCTCAGCCTGTCCCCATAGCAGAGGTGTTCCCTTCCCTTTTGATTTTTGTGTTTCACCTCTGGATCTGCTCCAACAGGTCCATATCTTTATCACAAGCACTGCATATAAGTACAAATAATTCGAGTCTAATAGCAGCAAAAAACTAATCCTCATTAAAGATAACACAGATTTATACCTGTACTTTGCCTCTGCAGTCTGAGGAAATGGACCTGAGTGAAAAGGGAAATTTGAGTCCTGTTCAAGACCCACTTAGTTAAAAGCACTGTAGATTTCATGGTGAAACACTTCCATGCTCCAACATCTTCAATGTGCTTCTAATACTTACATCAAATTCATTTAGCGCAGCAGCAAGTTCTCCTATGCCAGTGTGGCCCTTGTTCTCATCAGTGGGTGAGGTGGCCTGGGCAGCATTGGAGATCCCAGCAATTGCTTCTTGTACTTGCTTGAAGACATAGTCTCTATTGGCCCTAGTGGCTGCAACATCAGGGTGACGGAGAAATGCTTGTGATGCAGTGTACAACATGGTGGCATTCTTCTTCAGAGCACCTCGAGCTGCAGCCATTTCATCCCTGCAGTGGGGATCTTTCAGTTCCTATATAAACATGAAATTTTTATAATCGTAAATGAAAAGTTTTCATGTTAGAATGTATTGTCTATACAGCTCAAGTGTCTCCGCATAAATACCGTCCAGTGATTTTGCAGAGATGGAAACAATGACAGGATCTACCATAAATCACAGAAGGACATATCCCTCCTCCTCCCAGTCTAGATACAGCTGTTATATTCCGATCACACTATCTTCTTAACAGAGTCAACATGCTTCCCTTATTCAGAGACCCACTGAAAATTTATATACAACATTCAAAACTACTCTTCCTGATTGACTGGATTCAGTCTGCTGATTCCGTAAGGCAATGTGAGTGCAACGATCCTGTTCCAGCAAGTGCCATAATTTTTAAAGTATTATGCCTATGTTCTTTATAAAGGCATCATAAAACAGGCCTTTAAAAAACATCCAAACCTAAAATTATTACATTGATGGGTATGTATTTAGTTCTTAAACACCTAACAAATATGCCCCTCACTATTTTTAGCCTTTTCTTCATATTTTGTTCTAGTCCTCAGATCAGGTAGTGTTTGTGTTAATGACATATACTTTCGTTTCCCCTGACAAGAAGCATCAGATACTGTACAACATGTCATCAGAATAACATGACACCATATTATTATTTAATCCATACATTTGTTTATTTATAGAATACACCACAATATCCATGAAAGCCTGTCAAACATTAGGTAAGGTAGTCCTAACAATATTCATAAGGAGTAAAAAACCATTATTACTTCAATTTTAAAATTATGAACAAAGAAGTCTGGAAAGCTGAATGGTTTACTTATGTTCACAGATACAATCTATGGCAAAAAATAAAAAAGAACACTGATATTCTGGAGTTTAAAGTTCTACCCACTGAATAATTTCAAGCACACACGACTGACAGGTTACAGTTTTCAGACAGAATTAAGTTCCTAAAACCTTTACCAGGATACAAAACACAAGAGAGGAAAATGTATTAACATCTCAGTAGTAAATTCTAATGCTGTCAAGATTTTTCACAGTTATATGGATAACCTTACCAGCATAAAAATGCACCTTAAGAAAAAAACCTGTTAAAATATTTGTAACTGAGATTTTCTGTTATTAAGTGATATATACCTTCATTAGCTTTCACATTTTTCTCTTTTCCCCATACTTGTAACTATACTTCCACAAGGGAAGTGTCCGAATGTGCAGAATAGTACTGTTCACATAGTGACTAGATCTTATATTTTTTACTTATTTGATTTGAGCATATCTCTGAAAATGTTACATTTTATAGAAAGATAAAATAGTGATAGAGAAGTAAATTGTCATTACTGTAATGTAGAAAATGAAGTGAATAGATGGATGAATACAGAAAGCTAGCTTTCGAAATCTAGTGTGCTATGCAATACAAAAGGCGACACACTCCTGGATGACTGCGGATATTCAAATACAATCACAGCTGGAGAGACCTTATACAACTTCACAGTGACAGCACTGTCTAGACTCTTAAACAGTATTCAGAAGAAAGTTATCTTTATTGCAAAGTCGTATAAATGCAGGCATTGAATAAATCTTATTGTGAATTTCTGGTCTGTTTTTCCATCTGCTTTAGTAGTGAATGAATGGAGCACTAGGGGTTTTTTAAGTATCTGAAAATTAATAATGGTGGTTTTAAACACAAAGTAGATTTCTGTTCTTCCTGAATTTGAATTATACCAGACAACCAAAGAGCTTGTGCTTGACCAGCTGTCAGAGTGACCTCAAATCAGCATAGGTTAGAATTAAATGAGAATAATCATCAAATGAAAATTGTCCTTAACCTCCTGAATCACTTGCCTTTTCATTTTTCATTCTGCTATTAATTGAAGCCACTTGGAAAAATATTCTCAAAAGGAATTTTTTAAAAACTTCATCACACGCAAAAAAGTCAATGTGATTAAATTATAGGTCATGACACAGCAATTACTTACTGTACATTTTCAACCAGACTTTGACGTGAAATACAAGACCTTCAGAAGCAAGACTAACTTTCCCAACCACTGCTTTAAAATGTACTCACCTGTTGCCGTCTAGCAGCTACATAGTTCAGTTTTACCATCTCTTTTCCAAATTCTTTAAAGCGATTTGCTAAATCTTGCTCATTTGTTGCATTTTTCACTGCTTCTAGAGCTTCCTCTACCTAGAACATAATATATCAACTGTGTTAGCATTTTAATCTAGGTGCACTCTTTGAAAAAGTCTATTCTACCCAATACACTCTGTTATACGGACCCAATTTAGATTTTATATCCATCGTTGTACAGTGGCTTTATGACAGTCCCACCAACTTTAATTAGTTTTCTTAATAGAGAAGCTGTCTAATTGTCATTCTGCATTACTTTCCATTCACTGCGCTTTGGTATAATGTAAAATTAATGTAAAAGTCTTAACTATATTATATTAATTTCCCCACTCACACTTATCAGATGAAATGTTTAATATTCTGTAGGTTTTAAAGCAAAATAGATGATATATTCTTATTGTAATGGTACAGACTTCGTGGGAATACAAAGGGAAGTTATTAATTCTGGAGAAGAAATCACATTTTTAAAGGAAACTTAAACTCACCATTAAGATCTAAATTTACCCTGATATATCCTAAACACTGTATCTTTGTGAAATAACTGAAACAACAATAGATTTGCCCCAGAATATATTTATAATTTCTTTTTTTCCTCAATTCTCACCTTTCCTTCTTCAGTTACTCTAAAACTGAGAAAAGAATCATAAACGAAAACATACCTGTAGTTACTTGGTCATGCCATAGCTAGCAGGCAAAGATACAAAAACCCAATTATACCAACAAGTTAATCTACCAAACCTGTTGTGAAATTTTACCTTATGTACAGAAATAAAGAGAAATATATGAAGAGATAAAATGGTCTTTTTCACACAATATACAAAGGAATTTTTCCTGTGACTAGATGGGAATTTGAAGTTGTATTTCTCTCCCTCACATGCTAAAAATGAAATTGCAAGCAAAAGATTGAGAACTGAAAAGCTTCTATTCACCCTTCTTTCTAGAACCTACTGCTTCAATTCATGACAGTATGCATAGGCTTTCAACACCAGAGGAATTTTCTCCTCAAATAGAAAAAGCTAATTCTGAAAGGAACACGCTCCTATGCAAGAACTGAGGTTCGGAGCTCACACTCCAAAAGACACTGGGAATCCATACAATCAGCACTGGCATCTAATTAATTTAGAAAGGCACAATTATGTGCAGAACTTGCCTTTTTATCATTTGTGTTGCTTGAACAGCGTTTTCCTAACATTGAGACGATATTTTTATTTTGATCTTTTACCTACTTGCTGCAGATTTACAAGTTACATGGAAGTAGAGCAGCAAACACATACATTTCTATAGGAAAATGTATCATTCACACAAAGAAATACATAGCTGTTGTGCTACTAATTTTATACCAAGTCTGAGAGTTGCAAGCTACACCTTGTTCAGAATCCAATTACCTCTTCTTTTACTCTTAGATAGAAGAGCAGTTTTTAAAAGTGGAACTATGCATGTGCCTTAACCATTAACAAAAATTACAAAGGCATCACTGTAACTAGTTTGTTCTTGCAGGATTCCCATCAAACTATGAACATCATCTTTCAGATCAAGAAGCATTTATATTAAACCATCTGAAATGTTCATCTTTAACATGTTGGTAATGATGAGCACAGGCATGACAAACTGATACACATTTTTGTAAGTCCTGCCATCTCCATAGTAAATAAAATTTGTTACCAGAGGTTCAATTTTTACCAGAGGTAAAATTTGTTATCAGAGGTTCCACTCTGATAATCAGATTTCAGATGTTGTTGATCATATGCTATCCTATCAGTCTGGGCTCAAGCCCATGACATTTCAAAAATGAAGAAACTGGTTTAAATATTTGAAAGGACATGAGCACAACCCTATTTTTATTATAACTTCTATAAATTCATGATAGAGCAAATTCTCTATCCTCAAAACTCTCCCCATGATTTGCCTCAGCTGTACAGATGTGTTCCTTTTGATTAACTAGCATGTAATTAATTAGAATAAACTCATCATTCTATTTGTGCATGAGCACGTACTATACTAGTATCTGCTGTTTTATGTTACCCAAACTTCATCGCAATAAGCACCCCAATTAGTAATGCAAAAGAGCATCTGAAAGAAATGAGCAAGTGTTCTTCCAGAAAGCATCTGCATATATACGATCTAAAATATTAATTGAAATGCAGTATTTCCCATGAAGTCTCAAGTGTAACTCACTCCTTTGACATGCTTTCAGTGAAATCTGATTACAGCATTTTTCCATATAAATCAGGCTTCATAACTTTGACATGCAGAATTATTTCAGTTTATTAATTTTATGGTTCATTTAGTTTATTAATTTTATGGTTAATTTATACCAGTCTTTTAATGGTATGTTTGATTCAATACAAGATCTATCCCTTCATCAATTTTATAAAACAAACATTTTTTTTTCCTAGCAATTTATTTTTTATTCATCTAAAATTAGTCAGCATTATAAAATAGTAAGATAAAAATATGTACACTGCCAATTGACAGAAATAAATTACCCTTATTAATCTGAAAAAAAAAATCGAATTTAAGGTTCATAGGTTGAATTTTGCTAAAAACAATTATGTGTGTTTGGTTTCTTGGAAACAAGATTCATAATACCATCTGCTAAACACAGACATTACAAACCACATTTCCATGCACTGCCCTTGCAAACCTAGGGTGCAAACTGTATAAGTAAATACACCCACACACAAAACAGTATTGGACATTTGTGTTTTAAGTAACAGAGTATGCTGCTGCAACAGAAGGAAGAAATCTCAGATGTGAGAGCAATATTTCTCATCACCAATTAAAGTCCTTGATTCTGAATTTTAATCATAATGCTTAGAAAAATCTGTTGTTTATAGTATTAAAGTCTTAGTCTCACTAGCAAAGGATTATCTGAATTACAGCTACATGGAGTATTATAGTCGGGAAAAATTAAAAGCATATTCGAGACAGACAATGCTTACACTGCACATCATCGGAGCCTCATGCTGACAATTAGGAGAGCAGAATTCTGTTCATTAGAGCAGAGCTCACTACAGCCTGTGTAGAAAAATCTGCCTTTTTCATTACGAAAACCATTTTCAAACTATGTAGCTTATCTGCACAGTTTGCAAGTTGAAGGGTTCTCATTGTTTTTCCTGAATATAATACCGCTGTACAGTTACACTGTTAAAAAAAATTTAATGGAAAAAAACCCCACACCAAAAAAATCACCATCTTTTTGGGCAGTTATTAAAAATAAGTAACTCCCCATCTCCTTTGCTAAACTCACACATGCACTCTTCAGGCTTTAAATATTCTGTGCATGAGATTCTGCAAAATTTTATTTCAGAGGGTTTTTGTTGTGGTTTTTTTTTTTTTAAATGTCATAAAAGTGAAGTAGTCCAATAACTAGCAAAAAAAAAAAATTAATTTCCCAGTTTCAACTGCATTCTTTTAATACTCCTATATATAAACATGAGTGTTGGCAGCCAAAATGAATACAAATCCATACCAAACTATCTGGCAATCTTTAATTCCTCTTTATTCTGTTCTTCCTCTTTGACTGATTACACACTCATGTAATTGTCTCACTCCAAATTAAAGATGCAATCTTTTGATACATCCAGAAGCCGTGCAGGAAAAAAAAAAAAAGAAAAAAAAAAAAAGAGTAGGGGG